>NW_015546234.1:1756579-1817857 GCF_001515605.1 Sinocyclocheilus anshuiensis | reverse complement strand
CTGCAGGAATGCTGTGTTCCTCCTCCACAACACCCACAGTAAATTGAGAACCACTTAATTGTAAGGCTAGATCAATATAAGATTCCAAAGTCCAGTGAGGTTCGTGCAATGGCATGATCAAACTAAGTGGCTCAGACAGCCCTCCTCAAAAAAAGATCATGAGGCATACCTCGTCCATGTTAGTCAAATGAGCCAGCTCAACAAAGTCCATTACATAGTCCTCGATGGGCCGATCTCCTTGATTGAGACACATAATTTGTGCTGCTGGATTCATCTTTGCTGGTCTGGATGCACTCATAAAGCTGCTGGATCCGTGTGTGGCTGATTATTCTGTAACGGGGAAGGCGTGACGACAGAGTTGAGGATCCATCTACAACTTTATTTAGAGCGTAGTCGGACAGGCAGGGTCAAAACACCAGCAAAACAGTACATCCAAGGTAATCCAAAAGAGTAATCCACAGAACAGGCAGTAAATGATCACAAACCAGGTAAACAGTCCAAGAACAAAATACGAAGGCAAGGCAAGGCAAGACAAGGCAGAAACTAGACAACATAACAGGCTAACAATAATCAATCGTGTGTGTGGATGAGTGCAACCTTTATAGTGTCACTGATAGTAAACAGGTGTGGTGTGATAATGAGTTCCTAGGCAGGGGTTATGGGAAATGGAGTCCGGAGAAAACAAAGATGAGACCCACTATCGTGACATTAGCATTATAGAAGTGTAAAAAAATGTTTGTAGCTTGTTGATGGGGCTGTAAAAGATGTCAACATACTTTTGAGCTGTGAAAATAAAGCCTGGAGTCTTCTAAAACAGCTGGACAGCTTTCTTCTGAGGTAGATAACTAGTTGCTATCATTGTCACATTCTCACATAAGTACAATCATAAGATTGACATGCTTTCTCATTTTTTTCAATTGCAGCTATAAGACAAGTCTGGAGGAACTTGTCAAAAGAAAACAAGAAAACATTCCTAAATCTCTCACTGCTAATCTGGTTAATATTTACCAGTTTAGGTGAATTTGATTAATGACAAATCTGTTTTCTGCCTTACTGCAGACATTCTAAAAAGTGTACATTTTTTATTGTTTAAAAATACTGTTACGATATAATGTAAATATTTATTTTAAAATGATTATAAATTACACTATAGTATAATGCATCATGTTATATACTTGAATTTAAAATCATTCAAATACAATTTAATTTTATATAAACTAGAGCTCTCTGTTAACTGTTAACATGTTAACAAGTCTACTGTCTTAATTACAATAAAATTGTACCAACCATTATTTCTCTATATCTTCAGGGATTATGTACAAAAACCAGAACATCCTTTCTCAGAGGACACTAGAACAGCTTGCCTGTCCACATTAGCAGAACACAGAACTGAAGGTAAAGAACAAAAATCATGTACAGTTACTGTACTTATTTACCTCGAGATACTGCCCCAATCAACATTTTCCATCTCATGTTTTATGTTAGATGGCCAATGAGGAAGTGTTTAGTATAGTTTATCCAGATATCACAATTTAGAAATCAGCATTTGATACTACAGCAATTTAACAAACTTGGATTTAGCCAAGTAGTTCCTGCAACAACATCCTTGTTGGTCCTGGAACAGCATTTAAATCAATGGTTATGATTAAATGTTTGCTTGAAAGGTCTGACATGTTTTGGCTCAACCAGTGATGGTCAATGGAATTATACTTTTTTAAACCTTTAACTTAAAATTTCTCTCAGATTTTTAGAGGTAGGTTATGGAAAGGCCATAAAGAATGGCTTGGCTTTTGATTTTATTATAGGAATGTTTTTCCAGGAACAACACAGATCTCCTCACTTAGATACATCACATAATACGCATTACTTTCATGTTTGTGATGCTTCTTTTAATATTAACTTCTTAAATTAAATCGTACATTTTGGAAATAACCAAATTGTTTATCTGCACAGCCGCTGTACCGTAAGCTGTGGACTCAAATTTGGTTCACTGGACATTGTGAGCTTGTGGAGGAGCTGGTGAAGGCGCTTGAGAATAAAATAGACAATTTCAAAGAACTAAAGTCTGTCTGCAGAGAGATCAGAACCACTTTTGCAGCGAATGTCATTTCTGACAGTCTTATAACGTGATGTTAACAGACATGTAATCTCATTTTGGTCTCTATAATCTGGTGTGTGTTTTATTGTTTTAAGATACAATTATAGATATATGAAGAGTGTGTGTCTGTGTTTATAGGAGCTACTGGCTGAGCTGCATGTAGAAGTAATGCTTGAATATGTGAGGCGAATGATGAAGAGAAAACTAAAACTGAAAAACAAAGAGCAGCAAGAAGCAGCTGCTGAGTTCATCTGCCACAACAGCAATAAAATCTGCTCCGAGTTTGCCAAAGTGGTGAGATCACATCCAGACCCACACAACACATGTATGCATAAACATACACTCACATGCGGCCAAAATATTCACAGTGGGGTGTTCATGCACATTGTAAATTGATAATGGAGTAAATATACAAATGTCCATGACATTCTAATTTATTGAGATGCACCTGTATATATACATATATATATATATATATATACTGTATATACAGTATATAACATTGCAGTGCATGAGTACCGTCAAAATGAGAGTCCAAACAGTTGATAAAACATCACAATAAATCACAAGTAATCCACTTTACTCCAGACATTTTTAATGTCTCAAATAAGAGTCCTCTATCCATGATATTGCTGTCTCGTCTGAATCAGGGGAGAAATATGCACGGATCAAACACCATTTACAAGTGAAAACAGTCCTAAACTGTTCTAAACAAATATGTCAGTGGACTTTGATGTGAGATGATGACAAGGGATGGACATTTTCACTGTAGGAAGCATTATTATGAATTTTAGACTCATATTTTGATCAGAAGCAATGATTTTAAATTACATTCACTGCAGAGGATCCATTGGTGTTTTCAGGAAATTTAAATTTTTGGTTGAAATATTCCCTTGATCAATGTTTTATCTATATTTAGTTCTTTGAATGAAGTTTTGATGTAAATATGTTTGTGTTTCATGTGTTTTTATCTCAGTTGTTCACATTGGGAATCTTAATAATTAAAGCCCTAGAGGCTTAAGAGTGTTGTAGGGTTAATTAGTTAAAATGGTTTGAAAAATGTAAAACATTTATGTGGCTGACATGCTGACAGTAACGTACAGTAGTGTGGTACTATTATTTTTAAACACAATACAGTGTTCCATTTGAAAAATGTAAAACATTTATGTGGCTGACATGCTGACAGTAACGTACAGTAGTGTGGTACTATTATTTTTAAACACAATATGACAATTAGTCAAAGACAAAATATGGCCATATTTACTGTATTCTCTTTACATTGTTCTCTTTGTTTGAAACATCATAATGAATTGTGGGAAAGCAGAGGGAAATTATGATGTCACTATAAAACTATTTGTAAATAGTTTAGAAATTAGATTTCTAAATCAGGTACCATTCTCTTCTCTAGGGATCCAGAGAGGAATGGCTCTGTCAAATACTGCCCAAATTATCAGAGATTCTGAGACTGCAGGATCCTGGGAGTTTGCAACTTGAGATTGTTACTCTGGCAAGAGACTATCCTGACATAAGGTAAGTCTGTTAGATAGGAGCTGGCAAGATGCAGTCATTTTACCTTAGAGAAAGAAACTATAGCAAAATATCTTATTTTCCCTCTCGTTCGTTCTTTATTAAAATATCTACTTACAACATGCAGTTTCAGTACAGATGCCATTAGCCAAATGAAAGATGAGTTTAGAATTTGATGATCAGTCTTACAGTACAGTGTGACTCTGCTTTCATCAATATTCTTTGTTGTCATTCTTCACTAGTGAGCAGCATGTTCTTGCTCTCCTAAACCTGAAGACCAACCTTTCAAGCTCAGATCTGCACAGGATCAAAGGGTGTCTGAGTGAAAACAGAGGCACACTGGACACACTGGAGTCCTCTACTTCCTTCTTCTCTAAAGTACTCATCAAACGGAAAATAATCTAAATGCCCTGTTACATCTATAGCTAATGCTAAACAACTGTGATTCATACTGTGATACATAATCAGTGTTATGTAATATTTATTATGAAAAAACTGTGATATTATTCTGTTCTTCTCAACTGATTTCACACTGTTCTCCAAAAGTCCTCTACTTCCTTCTTCTCTAAAGTATTTGTCAAATGGAAAATCATCTGAATGCCGTTACATCTATAGCTAATGTTAAATACCTGTGAAGCATACTGTGATACAAAATCTGTATTATCCATTCATCCATCCATTTTCCATACCCTCTGCAGGGTCGTGGGTGGCTGAAGTCTGAACGGATGGCCAGTATAATCAGTATTATTTTAAGTAATATTTATTATTATGAAAACTCATATCAGTCTGTTACAAGTCATAATATTCTGTTACAGTTTTTCTTCAACTGATTTTACAGTATTCTTCAAAATTAAGGTCAAGAACAATGTGTTTTGAAATTTGTATTTGATCAAAGAAATTTTTTAATATGGCGGAACATTACACGTTTTTTTTTATAGCACTGAATTTGTGTAAAACCAGTTGAGAAAACCTATGAAATGCATAAATCTAAATGGTAAAACCAAATGTAAACAAAAAATGTGTATATTTATAATGTAAAGTGCTTCATTTGAATGCACGTTCAAAACTCTCAAAAATGATTTAAACATTCTGATATTGTCAGACTTTTGTACCTGTTTTGCCCCGTAGTCCTTCCTGTGTTTCCTTATTTGGTCAAGTTCCGGTTCTCGTTTAGTTTGATTATGTTCCATTGATGTCACCTGTATTCCCCAATTATCCCTTGTATTTAAGTTTTAGCCTGTGCCATTCTCCTTTGTCCGATATTGAATGTTCGTCTTGTGCTACATGTGTTCCTGGCAGCCCTGTGTATCTCCTGTTGGAAGTAGTGATGCAAAGTCCGATTCATTTCCGCGAACCGGTTCTTTTCGGACAGATCGGCTAATTGAACCAGTTCAAAAAGCCGATTCATCGGTTCCTGACGTCATCAAGCAATAACTTCTCTACGCATTTCATTTCTAACAACTCAGTGCCATGTTGTATCAATGAAAAATTCAAATGAGTCATTTGTGTCAACACATATTGAAACATTCAAAAATAAAGTTATTTGTGTGAAAGCATATTGCTGATTATTGCCATATAATTCACATAAGTTAATGGTGTTTGTGGTCACAGTTTCATTTGCGGATCCTCAGATAAGACTGACCAATATTGACTAGCCTACAACTTGGATAAGATTCCTAAAAGTGTCACACCTACAGCACACATTACAGACATTGATGCACAAATGCGGATATGTTCTACATGTCTACAGTATAAAGAATGAATAAACTAGTCTTATAAACTCCTTGATTTCACTTAAGCAACTTTAAATATAATATGTATGCACAAACTATTGTAAAATTAATTTACATCACTTGACAGAAAGGTTTTTGCAGGTTTTAATAAAATGTAATAACTAATAATAATAATAATAATAAGCATATTTACAGTACGCGCCTCAGGCAGGTTGCACAGTACCTCAGGCAAGTTGCACAGTATCGTCAACTCAACTCATCAGAATCTTCGGTAATCCTCGGCAAACTTCGCCACGGCTCATTCCGTTCTTGTAGAGTCCTCGGTAATCCTCGGCAAACTTCGACAGTTGGTTGAACCGGCTCATTCGGTTCTTTTTGAGTTGGACGTGCTACTTCGGCTGTGCGTCCTGCGTCATCAACCCGGAACTAAAGTTCAATTCAGTTTGATTTGTGAACCGGCTCAACCGGTTACTTCCTGAGAACCGGCTCAAAAGAACGATTCGTTCAAGAACCTAACATCACTAGTTGGAAGGATTAAAGACTGTGTTTACTGTGAAATCTCCTGCATCTCCTCGTTCCACGCTCCTCGTTGTTCTACAAGCATGACAGAATATCGGACCAACAACAGTTTAAATTGCGTGTTTCCCCTCCGTTTTGTTTCTGTTTTTCGCTGTGTTTTTTTTCCCTCTCATTGTGTGCCCTAATGAATCCCCTCCTTCGCCCCGATTTCATCCTCCTCCTGCTGGAGCAGTGGGAGCACTCGCTCGAGGGTCATACCAGACTGTTTCTGGCGATTGCTCATCTCACCACCTACCCGGATGATGCCAGCCTCAACCCCGCGTGCAGAACGCCATCGTCTGAAGCTGGCCCTCGAGCGAAATTCGCCGCATTTGTGGAGTGGACACTCCAGACCCAGAGCTCAGCCCACCATTTTCCCGCTGTGCGGAGCTAACGCCAGAGCCCACCGATGACGGAGAGCCCATTCCCGCAGCCCTGGTGGCTGATTTGCCTCGCTGCCCTGTGTCAACAATCTCGGAATGATGCAGCCCCTGAATTGGGATACAGTTTACAGGATAGAGTAGGTGCTTCTTTTTAATAAGGAATTACTTCACAACAGGCCCGGACTGCCCATCGGGAGCACTGGGAGAATTCCCGGTGGCCTAGCGGCTGATTTGTCCCACTGCCCTGTTTTTTTTATTTTTTTATTATTATTATTATTAATAATAATATTTTATATTTATGCCTTCTCAATGTACCAAAGTGATCATTTCTGATTTTTTTCATTCGATAATAAATCATAAATCAGTCTTGACTGTCAGCACTGCGCTACACGAATCAGCTCACGCGACTCCAAGCTTTTGGTATAGTCCATGGGTAATATTACAAAAGCTTTTTATTTCAGATAAATGCTGACCTTTGGATCTTTCTATTCATCAAAGAATCCTGATGTACTGTGTTAAATATTGATAATAATAATAATAACATCAACAACAAATGTTTCTTGAGCAGCAAATCAGCATATTAAATGTTTTCAACAAGGTGGACACAGAAGGAGGGGGAGGGTGAAGGGAAAGGGAAGTGAAGGTGCAGTGCAAGAGTGAACCTTTAATTATTTTCCACGGCCCCAGACTAAGGATTTAGACTTTTTTTTATGTGATGGCCATACAAATAATAGGGTTGTCTGGTTTCAGAAATCGTTGTGGATGTATAGGCTATATACAGGAAATAGGGGGCCAAAATTGCACCTTTTGGGGATACTAAAATGCTTCATAATGCAGATCAGTTTATTTGGCACAGTAGATTTCAAGCAAATGCATCATCATAAGCATCGACATCTGCATTTTTATCTCTGAATTTGAAACAATGAACACAAATATTAAAATAATGTTAATCTCTCTGAAGATGCAAAAGATTCTTCAGAAAATCTAAAAGCTTCTTGATGTAAAATTTGTGAAGTATGCTGTATGCTGCATTGACACTATTCGTTTTCAAAATTATTAAATGAATCATAGTAAATACCTCAAATGTTGCCATCATGGAAATACCATGGTATTTGATGAAGTTATACTTTGGAAAACCATGTAAATATACAAATGTGTTAATCATACACCGTTCAAAAGTTTGGGTTCATTAAGATGTTTTGAAAGAAATTAATACTTTTATTCAGCAAGGATGCATTAAAATTATCAAAAGTGACACTAAATACATTTATAATGTTACAGAAGATTTATATATATTTTTTTAAAAATGCCATTCTTTGCCTCTATTTGTCAGACTTTTGTACCTGTTTTGCCCCGTAGTCCTTCCTGTGTTTCCTTATTTGGTCAAGTTCCTGTTCTCATTTAGTTTGATTATGTTCCATTGATACCTGTGTTCCCCAATTATCCCTTGTATGTAAGTTCTAGCCTGTGCTATTCTCCCTTGTCCGATATTGAATGTTCGTCTTGTGCTACATGTGTTCCTGGCAGCCCTGTGTATCCCATGTTGGAAGGATTAAAGACTGCTTACTGTGAAATCTCCTGCGTCTCCTCATTCCACGCTCCTCGTTGTTGTACAAGCATGACAGATATAATACACTTAATGTTTCATTATGTTTCATTATGCAGCAGAAAATATACTTTTTTATTTAACTTTTGCTAGGTGCTCTTCATTTACCTACAGTAGCTAAATAAAATGTTTAAATTTGTCAAAGAGAAAGCTCCATTAATGCAACTAGAAATTAAATTGTATCACTTTAACCAAAACTATATAAACTGATTCATTTATGAAGTTAAAAAAATACATTTTAACCAAAGACTAGACTTTGATTTTAACTACACGAGAAGGCAAAACATTCTGATCTCAATCAGTTCTCTTAATAAACTATTCTCATCCTGCCATTTTGGCTAATGAAGGTTTGCTATTGTGTTTTTTCAGTGTTAATGGTGAAATGTTGTTTGCATCAGATTGCAGTATAAACTCCAGTTCCAGTATAAATGTAATGAACCCAGTATAGTGAGATGGAGACTTTGCCTAATATTTGTTTCTGTTGTTTAGATTGATATTTGATGCTAGGTGCAGATCCTGAATGCAGATATATACTGTATAATCCGCACATAAAATATTTAGACTAATATAAAAGAAAAACAACGCATGCATGCTTTGCCACTGCTGCTGTTTATGTGACATGGCAATAATTTGAAACGAAAGGATTAAACATAACTTTTTCAACATGAAAAAAACGACAAATAAGAAAAACACTGAAAGAGTAAGCAATAAACTTGCTGGCAAAAATGGTCTTCAAATATCCAGCTTGTATAGGAATTTGGCATATATTGCATTTTTTTCAGTTTCTCTCCTTTCTCGCTGTATATTTTTGTTAATTTCTTCATTCTTTGAAACATTAGATTGTGTGCTTGTCACGATCATGGACTTTTAGTTTGTTGTCTTTCGTCTTGTTTTCCTGTTTTGACCTAGTTTTCCCTCGTGTCTGATTAGTTCATTTTGTTCACCTGTGTATAGTTTATTATCATAATTTGTCTGTGTAAGTTCCTGTCTGTTTAGTTAGTGTTTGTCAGATCTCGTCTATGTTTTCACTTGTGCTAAGCCTTCCTCTTGTGGCTTTACCTTCTGTGTGAATAATTAAAGATAATTTTACCTTCATCTTCGTGAGTGTTTTGAGTGCACCTGAGCGTGGATTGGATTACAATTTGCAACTAGACGTATGTACTGTTACTTCCTCTACAGTCAAAAACCTGGGTGTTATATTAGACAGCAACTTGTCTTTTGAAAATCCTATTTCCCATGTTGCAAAAATAGCATTCTTACATCTTAGAAACATTGCCAAGCTACGAAACATGTTACCTGTTTCTGATGCAGAAAAGCTAGTTCATGCATTCATGACCTCGAGGCTGGACACTCTGGACTTTTGGTAGTACCTAGGATAGCAAAGTCCACTAAAGGAGGTAGAGCTTTTTTGCATTTGGCTCCCAAACTCTGGAATAGCCTTCCTGGTAACGTTCGTGGTTCAGACACACTCTCTCTGTTTAAATCTAGATTAAAGACACATCTCTTTGGCCAAGCAATCTTGTACTGCAGTTATATCTGATCAAATGCTTGGCTTGGGTTGAACAAATAATTTTTGCTTGGTTGGAAACTTAAACCTGGCTTTATATCGCGCAAATAACATCAGCATACAACGCATCAAGCGATAAAAGAGTCAAAAATGAAAATTAACCTACCATACTCTAGTGGTGTTTCATCTTCACGAGTCTTTCACAGAGCCAGTGCCGAGGAGGTATGTGGTTGTTTTTTGCAGTCATTAGGACTACTGTTTTTAGATTACTAAATATAGTAGGCAAATATTTTTTCAAAATGCACTGAAAATCTAAACCTGAGAAACAGTAATAAAAGTTTTACTAAGTTTTAATAAAATTATTTACAGTGATGCTGTTTGCTAGCTAGTATGCTGACCATCCAATCAAAGAACGAGAAAATGCTGACGTTATCATTAGCCAGCTAGATGGCCCTGGTGTTGCCAACTCGAAATCTGATTGGTTAAAGCAACATTTTCATTTCATTGCCATTGATTTAAGCAAACAGACGCCTGCACTGTTGATTCTGAAGGCCTTAAGGCAGATTTATTTGACCCTGGCAACACGATTGCTGAAATATGATTGGATAAAAGCTCTAATATAAACATACACTGCTGGAAGCAGTGCAACT
The DNA here is from genome assembly GCF_001515605.1 of Sinocyclocheilus anshuiensis. Lineage (NCBI taxonomy): Eukaryota > Metazoa > Chordata > Actinopteri > Cypriniformes > Cyprinidae > Sinocyclocheilus > Sinocyclocheilus anshuiensis. The sequence continues at coordinate 1,807,795 of NW_015546234.1, read as the reverse complement.
TACAGTGATGCTGTTTGCTAGCTAGTATGCTGACCATCCAATCAAAGGACGAGAAAATGCTGACATTATCGTTAGCCAGCTAGATGGCCCTGGTGTTGCCAACTCGAAATCTGATTGGTTAAAGCAACATTTTCATTTCATTGCCATTGATTTAAGCAAACAGACGCCTGCACTGTTGATTCTGAAGGCCTTAAGGCAGATTTCTTTGACCCTGGCAACACGATTGCTGAAATATGATTGGATAAAAGCTCTAATATAAACATACACTGCTGGAAGCAGTGCAACCAAGAGAAAAGCTATGAAATGAAGAGAATAGACTATTGGAAATAATTTAATACACATTCGTGGAAAAATATATTAAAACTAAATCAGTGATTCTGATAGTGTTTAGGCCAGCAGAGAAGGCTTTGCTGGCCCTGACGGCCCACCACTGGTTGGAACAGCAGCTATGCTAATTATGTCTCTATTTGTTTCTCTGTTTCTGCCACGAAATACACGAGCTTCAGTCTGGATCCAGCCCTTACAAAGACCTGAGATGACCGAACACCTGAGAAGAGATGATGCAAACCCCTCAGAGGACCTCAGATGATGCCAACCCTGAAACAACATAAACTACCAAATTTTGCTACAAGTTTGATTGCAACGTAATCATTGCTGTTAATAGTGTTCATCGTCTGTTTGATTATATCATTAACTGAATTTTACCGTACATTTCTGCCATATGTACATCAATTTAACACAGTCACCACTGACAAGCTACTACTAAATATATTGTAGAAACTTAATTTTCTGTAAAGCTGCTTTGCAACGATTTGTATCGCGAAAAGCGCTATACAAATAAACTTGAATTGAATTGAGTGTGACAGAAGATCTGACCAAACAGGAAGTTAAGTGGCGCATTTCCCCTCGTTTGTTTCCTTGTTTTTGAAAGTCTTTTATTTTTTGTTTATGGATCGCCCCGAATTCCTCCTCCTCCTGCTGGAGCAGGGGGAACTTGCCCTCGAGGACCACACCAGACTATTTCTGGACACTGCCAACAATACCAGCTAATACGACGTGCGGTTGTCCGGAGACGGTCCTCAAGGGAATTTCGCCGCCTTTGTGGAATGGGTACTGGTGAGAAACGGATCCCAGTTCACCATCTGCCACGCTGATGAGGAACTCACCAGCCCCACTCCGGACCCAGAGTCCATCCAAATACCACCCCGCTGCGCGGAGCAACAGCCAGAGCCCACCGCAACTGACGAGCCATCACCTAATGAAGCGACAGAGCTGAGCCAGAGCCTCATGGAACATCTGACCAGGTGCGTGAGCCGGCAACAATACCCACCACAGAGGATTGTACAGTGGAGAGCGTGGGCGTGGAGGAAAGCCCTGCCTAGGGATGCACGATTAGTCAAAATTAAATCGTAAAGGTGATAAATCGGGATTAGGCAGAAGTTGCTATTGTCATGCATATCTTTCAGTGAAGCACGATTCTGTGATCAGCAGTAAATCTCCATGCGAAAGCCAGAGGGCGCTCTCGCGCTGAAACTCCAAATACGCCACAGAAGAAACCCAGGAAATCCCTATAGTGGTTGCTGAATAAACAGAAGATTTAACTGCTTTCATTGATTCAATGTGACTAATAAACACACGACTATGACAATATATGGTTTATCTGAGTTCGTCTTATTATAATTTTTATTATAATAAAGCATATAATAATGCAATTCTAATCGACATAGCCTTTATCACTGCCTGGAATACTATGAAATGTTGCGTGCCCCTATTCTGTGTAAGAAGAAGCCACATCATCTCACAGAAGGATTTATTACAAACACTCGGCTGACGTTATGAAGTGAGTTTGGAGTAAAAACATGTTATTAAATGTGGTATTTTCACATGCTTTCAGATGGAGCAGCATTTACTACACAGAGCCGTAGTTAGGGATGGGCAGATCGATCCTAAAGTATCGATACTTTCGATACTGATGTTGTATATTGAATGGATCGATCCACACATAAAAATGTTGATTCTAAAGTGCATTTTTTGACCACTAATTTTATTTATTAAGAAATTCGGTGCATAAAATAAGCTTCTAAGTGGAAAAACAGACTATACTAGCAAACAATTGCGTTGGATAGAACCATTTCTCCTGTTCATCGGAACACGCAAATGCTGAAAGACAGAACCAATCAATCACAGACAGCATTCGCTGCTGACGCATGGCTCAGTCACAGTGTTTGTTGAAATAGGGCTGCGTTTCCCAAAAGCATCAGAAGCATAAGTAGATCTTTAGAAACCATTGCCACATTATTACATTACATATCATTGTTACTATATATAAAATTAATTCTGAAAAATGCATCACGGTTTCCACACAAATATGAAGCAGCAATAGCCTAATAATCAGAAATGTTTCTTGAGCAGCAAATGAAAGGCTATTAGAAGAATTATTTCTGAAGCATCATGTGACACTGAAGACTGGAGTAATGATGCTGAAAATTCAGCTTTGATCACATGCATTTTAAATTACATTTTAAAATATATTAAAATAAAAAAATAATTATTTTACTGGTTTTATTTCACAATATTGCTGTTTTACTGTATTTTTGTTCAAATAAGTGCAGCCTTGGTGAGCATGAGACTTATTTAAAAAATATTACAAAATCTATTTTAAATAGGCTAGTTTGTGCAAGTACATTTATTTAAACTTGTTAAAAGTTCAAATGGATTGTGTTATTATGTTCTGTAATTATGGTTTACAGTGCAGTGCCACAATTGGATTGTTTTTACAGGTAAACTTTTTTTTAAACTAAATGAAAATAAACTCTACAGTACTGATACTGTAAATGAAAATACAGTAATACTGTAAATAAAATACAGTAAAGACATTGTACTGTAAATGCAATTACAGTACTAATACTGTAAACATTTTTACAGTACATTACTGGCATCCAGTTGTACTGTTGTCAGTTGTACTGTTGTACTGACAAATACAGTACTGATACTGTAAATGAAAATACGGTAATAATACTGTAAATAAAATAAAATAAAATACTAATAAAAACTAATAAAATAAAATAATAACTAACTAAAATTAAATTAATAAAATTAGTTAATAAAATTAACTAATAAAATAAAATACTGTAAATACTGTTGTCAGTTGTACTGTTGTCAGTTGTACTGTTGTACTGACAAATACAGTACTGATACTGTAAATGAAAATACGGTAATAATACTGTAAATAAAATACAGTAAAGACATTGTACTGTAAATGCAATTACAGTACTAATACTGTAAACATTTTTACAGTAAATTACTGGCATCCAGCTGCCAGTAAGTTACTGTAAAATTGACAGCAACCTATTTACAGTGTAGACGAGGATCGTTTTCATTTTAAAACGCCGTTTTAAAACGAAAACGTACTAGTGTAAACAGGGCCTTACAGTGCGAGTCTTGTTTCATCAATGTACTTTGTTGTCATTCTTCACTAGTGAGCAGCATGTTCTTGCTCTCCTAAACCTGAAGACCAACCTTTCAAGCTCAGATTTGTGCAGGATCAAAGGGTGTCTGAGTGAAAACAGAGGCACATTGGACACTGAGTCCTCTACTTCCTTCTTCTCTAAAGTACTCATCGAAAAGGATACCAACTGTGTGTCCAACTTGACTATTTGTAATTTTCCTTTTTTTGTGTGATTACAGAAACCTCAGTATCTCGGCTCAGGATGGTCCTTCCTCTTTGAAACAAAATTTGATCTCTATAGTACATTACAATGTACATGGACATTCAGAAGCAGTATGTAAATTATAACACATCATATACTTCTATTTTTACATTTTATATAATATATTTGATATACTTTATATCAATTTTATTATACTTATTACATATTTTAGCATATAAATGTTAACAGCATTTAACTGAATACTTTTTTTTCCCCCTAAATATGAGTATTAGTCTTACAATCTATAAATACCTGATATGATTGTGTTTAAATATGTTAAATGTATAGACGTATAGGTCTCATGCATTATATGCATTACTGGAATTTGTCGGTAAGGTTTTTTTTTTTATTTTTGAAGGAAATTAATACTTTTCTTCAGTAAGAAGACATTAAATTAATCAAAAGTGAAATTTATATTTACAATGTTCTATTTCAAATAAATTGCTGTTCTCCTCAAGTTTTGTATTAATCAAAAATCCTGAAAAAATTCATTGTAGTTTTCACAAAAATATTAAGCACCACAACTGTTTTCATCAATGGTAATAATGAGAAATGTTTCTTGAGCAGCAAATCAGCATATTTGAGTAATTTCTGAAGGATCATGTGACACTGAAGACTGGAGTAATGATGCTGAAAATTCAGCTTTGCATCAAAGGAATAAATTACATTTTAAAATATATAATGATAATAATAATATATTAAAATAGAAAACAATTATTTTTAATTATATGTCACACTATTACTATTTCTAAAGTTTTATTACGCAAAGAAATGTGTAAGAGACTTCTTTCAAAAACATTTAAAAAATCTTACCGACCCTACACTTCTGAATGTTAGTGTATATATTGTATTATTTTTTTTGCCTAGAATGGTGGTCAAGCTCGTCATTTCACTGTGTAATTAAAGCTGAATCAGATTTGTCTGGTTATCTGCAAGCTAAAGGAAATGAATGCATATACATATACATACAAATACATAATGTGAAGCTAATAATGACTCTTTCATACACATAGCAGGGTCTCAAACAGAGAGCTATTGTATTTTAAAAATAGATCTAAATAAAAGACCTAAACAAAACCTCCTTTCTCTGATGTATCAGACATGTATTATGTCAATACATCATCTTGGTGGGTGTGCTCGATAAGTTGTGAGTAATGAGTCATCTTCACTGTCCCCGTCAGCCCTTCAGTGTCATCAGCCTTTATGACGTTCTTCCACTCCAGTTGTTCTAAACAACATTGTCTAGCCTGTTTACTGTGACTCAACAGAGCCTCCCTCAACACTGACTGTATCAAAGGAATATTTGTTTAATTATAAATGGGAAGTGTGGGCTTGGAGTCCGTGCTGTTGACTGGCTTTATTGCCACCTGTTGATTTTTGTGGCCTTGAGTCAGATCCAACAGTTGACTGGAGCTGTTTTACTTTTTGAAATGATAAAATATACAGTACAGTCAAAAGTCTGGACACACATACTCATTTCTTACTATTACCACATATTTTAGAATAATAGTGAAGTCATTAAAAATGTGAAATAACAAATGGAAGAATGGGAATTGCAAATGGGAAATGCAGTGATCAAAAAAGCATATTATTGTATATTCTTAAAACTATTTTAAACAATATTATTACTCAATATTATTTTAAATTGTATCTTAAACTTATATTTTATATCATATATTTAAAGTGGCTGCCTTTATAGTATTGACGGATTTCTGATGCTGAGCTCTCATTTGCTGCTTTTCTTTCATGTTTACTCATTAAGAAATAAACTAAATTAGTTTTGTGAAGAAACACATAGCAAGGCGCAATTTATATTTGCCTGTACAGCTAATTTAAAAATGTTTGTTTTTAAGATCATTAGAAACTTAAATTCTTTCAGACTTTGTTTAAGCATTTATATTTATACAATAAATAAATCATATGTTAAAACTATGTTTATTAAAACAATGTAAAATATGGCCAGTAATCCAATATATGCTTCATGGAAATGGCTGTTTGTCCTTTTTGTGTTTTGGAGAGAATTAATAAAAAAAACTTTGTGTCTTTCTTCCCTTGACATGGTGCTTCGCTGATCTGCATATAAATGATTCCCTGGAAAGGCTTGTGAAAACACCCAGAACAAAAGAGGAAACTCAGTTTCAGTTTCAATGTCACTTTTTTTTTTTTTTTAGTTTTGATGCCCCCTGAATGAAAAACAGCCTTCATTCAGAGTGGGCTCTGACATTTTTCTGGTCTTTTGGGGGGGTTTCCTCACAATGAGGGGGTGAAGTGTTCACTGACTGTTTTAGCCAGATCATTACAAATTAGCAGAAGTTATACTGCCACCTGCAGTACATTTGACAAGCTGCTAATTTCCAGGTTAGCATTGGTGGATCCAGCATGATTGTCTCTTGAGTTTTATGTAAATGGCACTGACTCTACAGTGTTTTAGAGAGCGGTCTACACAATTATTAATTTCCTTACCTGTCCGACAAAAAAGAAGCAACTTGGTCGTCACTACTCAGGATTTTCTCTGTCTTTCCACTTTGTGTTTGCCATACTGATGTTTACACACTTTTTTTTTTGTCTTTGTCGATCTTTCTGTCTAGGTTTCCTACCTTTTCTGGTTCTTCGACCGTACGTGTACGGTCGAAGTTAACAAACGTAACTCTTCTTATTAACAAACTACACTTCTTTTTCTTGGTTTTTAACAGCGACTGTAATCCAACGACAGTATCTAAAAAAGGCGGCAGCCAATGAGTGCGAGGCTCAGACGTAAACACCGCGGGTCACGTCATTCAACATGGAGAAATACAAGATTTCTATGCAAATACTTGATATAGAATGGGAAGAGTTTTGGCTTCTTCGACAAAAATTCTTCTTATCTAATAAAGTTGTTGAAGTCTCTATCAAAATTATCCATAATTGTTATCCGGTAAATTACAAACTTGCTAAATTTAACAATAGTATTTCCCCCAATTGTTCCTTTTGCCTTCAGTCTGAAGAAACAATCAATCATTTGCTTCGGGACTTATTCTAATGTGTTCTGGGTTGACTTTTCCAATTTTGTTCAAAAATATTTATATCCAAACTTTTGTATAACCCCAAAAATTGTTTTTTTATTACTCTTTGAAATTAGACCCTTCTCACTGTAAATTTATTATTAATCTATTGCTATATCTTGCTAATTTTTACATTCATAAGTGTAAATTTTCAAAGAAAACTTTGAAAACTTTTTTATTTTCAGGAAAGATTTTGATGTGTATATAAACTCTTTAAGAAACTCTAATAATTCTATTAAAAAAAGAAGTTCCAGATCTATACTTGTGCCCTTATTATTTCAGTTATTTTGCCTTTAATGTAAATAAACATGTGCAAACAATATACTTGCTCTTGTGTAAATTTATTTTGATGTTAATTACATTGTGCGAGCTGCCTCTTTAATACGTGGTTTATATACATGTTGCTGCTGATTGGGCTGACATGTTTGACACACCCACCAAACAAGAGAAAACACATCTTCAACCCCGTTGCACACCGTTTCCAGGAAACATGTCGTTCAGACCGGAAACCATAGCAAAACAGTGCACACCGGGTTGAGCTTGAACTTGCCCCTGGCTTTTTTCCCTCAGATTTGACAAACTCACTAGTTTTGAGTTAAGTCGAGTTATAAAGTCCGAATTAGGAGAATTAAACTTGCATTTGTGAGAAAAAAAGTCAGAATTGTGAGATAAAATAAATGTTATGTAAACATGTTAATAGTAAGGTTTAAATAATATTTCTAATAGTAAGGTTTAAATAATATTTCATGCTGTAACTGTAGGGCTAATACAATACGTCCCCTATGAACAGCATATGTGAATATTATGTAGACCTATTGTTTAAATCGAATTTATGCTTTAAAAGTAGAGTAATCAGCAGTTTTCATCCATAGTCTGTCCGTTTAAACGTCTGCGTTTAGCTTCAAATGGCGTCTTTGACGACAGTATTCTATAAAAATTATTTGCATTCCAATCTTGACATCAAAAGGCACAAAAATATATTTTTCTTTTATTCCATGGATTTTACCCATTTATCTCCACTTGTTCCCAGTGTTTTTCTGCAACCACTATGCGCGCGCAGCTGCAAGTGACGTAACTGTGACGTCTACTCTGAATTGGTCTATTGCATAATAAAAATAAAAAAAATTCTATGCAAATACTTTTAAGTACAAATAAGTACATTCTTCGTCTGATGTGGGTGCACACCATTAAGTCTTTTTACAAAAACATTATTTATTAATGTGTAAAACATTTTAAATTAGCACAAAAATACTGAATGCACCTTTGATCTTGACTATTATGTAGTGATGGGAGAAAGGAAGCTTTTCAAAGCTTCGAATCAATGATTCACTGTTTCCAAGCGTTCGAAACACCACACGCTGGTCACATCTGCTGGTCGAAATAGTGTAAAGCAACAAGAACTAGGCCCAAACAAAATGACACCTTTTTCAAAGCAATTGCAAATATCTAGACAACAGTGTAATGTTTTCAATAAAATTAGCAAAATCAATAAATACCATTAAATATTAATGCTTACCTGATAGCATCACAGAGACGTCTATTTGACGTCTGTATTTACATCTGCAAGACATCTTTTTTTAGAGTGTTTGCTCATCTGCAATATGTCGATAGGACGTTTCCTATCAGATGTCAAATAGACGTTTAGAAAATGTCTTTAAGATGTTTATGGTTTAGAATGTCTGTAAAACTGACATCTTAAAGACGTCTATCAGATGTTTGTACACAGCAGATGCTTTCCAGATGAAGCAACAGACATCTTGCAGAAGTTTGTGTGCTATCTGGGTTGTGTACTGTGTTTTAGTTAAGGTCTTTGCTAATCAGACCATTCACATGCAATTACTAACACCTTTTTAATTATAAACATGTGTTTGTCATTACGCTGCCTATAAAACACTAGCAAAGTAAAGGGGTAATGTTGTGACTCAATAGGAGGATGATAGCTATATTTTGAGGTTCAGGTATGCTTTACAAGAATGCATTTATTTCTTTCTTTTATTATTCTTATTATTTTGTTTGGTTTTTTTGCATATGTTTTCAAACCTTATAAGTGTGTGTGAAAGGGAAGTTATGTTTAAAAAAATAAAACTGTGACAAGAAGAAAACAAGACAGAAATACCATTATGAGTTTTTATTTAAGTTTAGAAGTTGTTCCAGTGTTTTAACATTTAAACGATTATTTTTTTTGCACAGAACTTCTCCTGCTTTAGAAAAAAACTCGTTCACATTGCACAGATGTAGCTGGTATTGACAAGTATTTTCTGGCAAGGTGGAAAAGACGAGGGAAGAAAGTTGGGTGTGTTTGAGTATCGTTGTACTTCAACCATTGCATCTATTTCAGCCAGCCAGAAATCTGTAATCAGGGGCAACATTCATTTCATCAGCAGGGATAAGCACACAAGGGGAAAAACTAGCAAGAAAATGGTTGTTATTCTGGAACACCTCCGCCAGAGCACTGACTTCAATCCAGTTGGGAAATCTGTAATAAGACCAGAAGAATACCCATGTTCTCAACCTGTTTTGGCAGAGGTGGAGCAAATATTCCTTGGAGAATGTGCAAATAAATCACAAACAGAACCAAGTAAAGAAATAGCGTCTCTTATCAGAAGACTTACATTTGAATTTTTAATGCTATTAAAGAAAGAAATTCAATGTGGTGAAACATTAATGGTTAAATTGATATGATACCTATAAAGTCCATCTGCCTTATGTTTACCTGTTAATCCAATAATTAAAATTCTGTCATCCTTTACTCACCCTCATGTCATTCCAAATTTCTTTCTTCTTTGGAAGACAAAAGATATTTGGAAAAATGCTCTTCCTTTTGGCATCCATTGTATGGACACAAAATACAATGTAATTCAATGGGAACCAAAACTGTTTAGTTATCAAAATCCTTCAGAATTTCTTATTTTGTCTTCCACACAAGAAAGAAAGTCATACATGTTTGGACTTTCTACATGAGGGTGAGTAATTTATGACAGGACTTTCATTTTCGGGTGAACTATCCCCTTTACGAGTTCCTGCATTTCAAGTTCCAACTAGGCATGGTGGTGCTAGTAATGCTAATGGTTTAATTCCCAGTTAATGCTTGTACTGATAAGTGTATATAAATTATTATATGTATATGCTGTGCATCTTGCTAATGCATAAATCTAAATTACTGTCAACAAGAGGCCCATTCACCTTAATTCACCAAACAGAGGAATCACATTTGTTTTCACTTCAGAACAAGTGGACTGAGTTGCAATGTTCTCTTTTTTGCCTGTTTTGTTGCAGTAAAACACAACATTATAGCCCTTTATTCACTTATATAATGAATGCTAAAAAAATGTGTTTTCTCTAATGTTATAAATGTAGGATATTTTCCTTTGTACATGAAAGATAAAGGATTTTGTCACTGTAGCTTACAGCAGTAAACCCTCTGAACCTTGAAAATGCCACAGGTAATCCAGTGAACCCACACTGGCTGTTTGTCCTCTGCATTCCTCTCACTGGCCTACATCATGATGTGCACAGCCAGGAATCTTTTGTTCCAGTGGTTTGTAAACACATCCAGAGAATTCACTCTGTGTGTCATCCACTGTCCCAGACTATATGTGGAATTTGTGATGCTTCCAAAAGCAGAATATGTAAAAGGAGAGGCAAAAAAAGAAAAACATTGTAAAGTGGACAGTTTTCATGGCATCTGTTTGTATATAGTTTATATAGTTATATCTGTTTTGTATATGCTGAAATACTGAAACAATAAACATTTTGATCACAAAAAACATCATTATTGGAAAGAAATATTATTTGAAATATTTTAATTAGACAAAAGAAAAAATGGCAACACTCAAGCCAAGCCAAAACACTGTAGTTTTCTACAATCTAATATGACTTCCATCTTTATAAAGTTGTGATTTTATCCAATAGGCCTATATCAAGACAAATATGATGGGGGCATAATAATCCATAACAGTAATGACCCAATCAATTATTACAATTATTGCAAAAGAACAAAATGCACTTATGAAATATTGGTAAAAACAGACTGAAATCACATAAAGAATAAATTAAAATCAACATATTAATGAAAAATTTAGGGTTAGTCTGACAGAAGGCAAATATTTGGCTTGGGCATTGTCCATCATCTTTACCACTTCCATTTACACTGAGTAAAAAAAAAAACAAAACATGAAGCTTGGGTGGTGTTTTTAAATATCTGCATTTACCTATAAAATTATCAAAAGTAATAAGTTATTTAAAACAAAAGACACCTTTCCCAATCAGCAAGTAAAGTGGCATGCCAACTGTCCAATATGATTGATAGCAAAATTCGACAATTACAATAGAATCCAGTGAAGCGCAAGCCAATCAAAACATCCATTTAGGGCAGGGGGCGGGGCTAGTTTGTAGCCGAGTTAAGATTGGAAGTCACGAGGTCTTGTGTGCTCATTGTGGTTTAGCATACGAGCAGTAGCGTGCGAGAGGTGAGTAAAACTTCACGAAAACATGTTGGCCTATCCATTAGGGAATTCTTCTGAATAAGGAATTATTTTCTTTTAGTCACATTTGATAAATATATTCGGACTGTGGCTTGAGGGAAATACTGCGTGTTAGGTTTCTAGTAACTTAATGCTTCCATATGTTAGCTGTCTAGCTTTTATACGTCAGTCCTGTTAGTTCACAACGGCATTATTATGTATAGTTGCATAGTTTTGCTCATGAATGCGGTTTTATTTCAGGTCCCCTGTATTGAGGGCGTCGTGAGTTTTCTCTCCAGGGTTTGTCACTCTGCTCCGCAAGGTGTAACGTTAACTCAGTCAGGCACCGCCGTGCCGACCCCTAACCAGCGTTTCAAACTAAACGGACCAACTGAAACCAGTAGTTCACCTCTTCTCAGGGCGACCAGCGGTGTGTTTATGTCTTTGTTTTGCGAAAACGGTGAGTACCTGGACGACAGGAGCTACGGATGGGAAAGGTACGTTGATTTCTGTTATTTCTACTGTATTTTTCTCTCGCATGTGTGCGCGTGTACTCTCGCGATAGTTGGCTCGTTTAATCTGATGTAGGAGGTCGCGTCAGTCTTAATGTGTTGCATGCTGCACCGAATAAAATGGCGTCCTCCCATTTTGTGACGCACTCTGCAGCATAGTGTTCCTCAACAGAGGCCTGTTTGGGGTTTCATCCCATCAGCATGCAAGTAAATGCTGCACCCGAATGCCTGGGTCTGACTACGCCATTGTTTTCTATACTTAACAGCAATTTGATTCAGTATTGAGTTGTATGTAAACAGTACATTGACATGCAGACCCCAATATCACAATGACAGGTGGTCCTAGTAGATAACTAGCCAGGCTTATTGAGAATGGGCACACCTCGATTTATATGTCTGCTGTGGTTGATACTTGGCTGGTAGTGATGCCAAACTATGCGATACTTGTTGTTTTCTGCACTTAATCCTCATTCTCATGTCATTTTTGCAGTGCTATAGTGCAGTTGCCGGAACCTGTTTGGGGGGAACTTAGTCAGCGAGCTCGAAGCCTGGAGCCTCAGTGGCTGTGCCCTTTTCATGTCAGAGACAAAGTATTCTTGCAGTCGTTTATGTCATCACCTCCTCTTCAAACAGAAAATACTAATAATTGCCAATTCAAGATCTTCTCGTCTTGCTGATAAACCATACGTGAAGCCAAAATGTCCATCAATGTCAATCGCAGCGTGTCAGACCAGTTCTACCGCTATAAAATGCCCCGTCTCGTTGCTAAGGTGGGTTTTAAACTTATATGGCTGGGGTTCATATTTATTTCTTGATGATAAATGTTAATATAGATTAAATAAATGGATGGTATTTTATTATATATACACACACACACACAGTCAAACCAAAAAATTTTCAGAAACAAGATATACATTTTGATATTTTACTAGTGGCTGCTGGACACTAGTTCGTTTGTGTAAGTGAGGATAGCAAAACAAAGTAAACTGACATTATACCCAAAAATTCTACCAGTAAAATTGATAAAAAATTGGGACCAAAAATTATTCAGACACTTTGACCTGACCATGTTTTGCTTAAATGTTATCTGACATTATCAAGATGAATTTGTTCTGATACAGTTTGAGATCTTATCATATTTTATTACCATTTTCTAAACTATAGCGAATAAACTGTGATAATGTGTGCAATGTTGAAGGTGTCTGAATAAATGTTGGTTTGACTGTGTATATGTGTGTGTGTGTGTTAAAATGAATATTCACCATTATCCACATATATATGTAAAAATTACATATAATCTAAACCATGTTTGTTTTTCACAGGTGGAAGGCAAGGGGAATGGAATTAAGACCGTCATAGTCAACATGGTTGATGTTGCCAAGGCTCTGAATAGGCCTCCAACATGTGAGCAGTTTTTAAAAGCCATGTCACTCGTTTTCTTAAATATGGATTTTCCCATTTGACATTATACTGTAACCTCTGTTTAGATCCCACCAAATTCTTTGGTTGTGAGTTGGGAGCCCAAACCCAGTTTGATACCAAGAATGACCGCTACATCGTCAATGGATCTCATGAGGCAAACAAACTGCAAGACATGCTAGATGGATTCATTCATAAGTTTGTGCTGTGTCCTGAGTGTGACAATCCTGAAACTGATTTGGTAAATACATCCTCCATTTCCATTTTGCCATATACATTTAGATTTGCATAGAAGGGTCATGGTTGAAGTGAGACTATTAATGAACAGGTGCATTCTGGTGCATGTTGAACTGGGTGCCCTTTATATTTGAATGCATGTTGCTGAGTATGCAGGTCTCTATGGGTTCATGCATGTAGCTTCCATGTGTTAAGATTGTTTTGCAGGTGTACAGAGGAAATAAGCTGTGTCATTAATTGTATACAAGCCACCTTCAGTTTCTCACTGTTACATTCAGTCTCTTGTTTTCAGTTTCCAAAACCAATCAGCCAATGGCAGGAGGGTCTCGTCATAATGGGATTGTTAACCCAAAAATTAAAGTTCTGTCATTTAGGCCTCCTCGTGTCATTCCAAACCCATAAGACATTCATTCAAAGAGCACACACTTGTATCTGTCAGATCACCTGACAGCAAGCTGGATCAAACTGTATGCTTATGATATTGATGGAAGTGCTTAAAATAAAGCATGTCTCATGTTAAGGACAGCTCACTCTGTGTCCTTGCTATTTTTCAGATGCGCTTACAATATCAAACTACTCTGTTGACGTAAATGGTATTGTCTTATCCTAAATCATTTTTGAAAATACAAAAATACTATATAAAGTCGATATACCGCCCAGCCCTACTTATAGAACATCATATATCGATCACATATAATGGCAAACAGAAGCTCAAACATACCTGCTTGGTGCATGAGAACCAATGAGATTTGTTCTTGCATGTCGTGCAAGCACATTTAAGCTTCTGCAAGAACCAGTGAGGTTTGTTCTTGCGTCACACAAGTATGGTTGAGCATGGACTTTAAATGGAGGGACAGAAGTTTCTCGTTTCATTAAAAATTTCTTGTTTCGAGAGATGAAAAGCCTTGGGTGTTTAACTGACTTGAGAGCAATGTTCTTTTGCCCCTGCTGATTTTCCTCTGCAGTGCAGTACTGAGGACTTCCTGAGATTTTTGCATGATCTCAGCTGGCCTGGTTTCTGTTTCGTGCTGCAGTCAGCCTTCTATCCTCTCTGTAGGGTCATAAGACATACTGTAACACACAGGCCTAGACCTGTATACAGGGCAAAGCATGCATTTTTCCAGCAACAAAATTATTTCTGCAGGTTTCAAGTGCACAAAGCAATTGTGAGCAATTTGCCTCACAGGTTTGTAGCTGGATTCATTGTTGCACACCTGTTTATAGTTTAATAAAGTCACTTCAAATGTTCTCCTCATTGTAGCACGTTAATCCCAAGAAGCAGACCATTGGAAACTCCTGCAAGGCTTGTGGTTACCGAGGCATGTTGGACACCAGACACAAACTTTGCACCTTCATTCTCAAGAATCCACCAGGTAATTTCATTACTTTATTGTCATTTCATTACTTTAATGTTCCACAAACCTTTCAAATAAAACTGAAGGATGGGCTGGGTATTTCTGTGACCATAATCTATTTTGGGCTTAGTATGTGATTGTAAGCAGTATGTATATCTTGTAATGGTGGTCAAAAACTCTTATTTTCTGACCCATGGCATGTTGATTTGAAGTTCATGAACTAAACTCTATTTGTTAACTTCCAGAGAATGACAGTGGGTCTGTGAAAAAAGAAAAGGAAAAGAAGAACCGAAAGAAGGACAAAGAGAATGGCTCAAGTGGTGGAGAGGCTGGAAACCATAATGACATAGATGCCCCTGATGCTGTGGTAAGTGCTGCTTTGAGATCATCTTTTGAAAAACCACTTTCAGACTAACCAGCGTAAGAGATGAGAAATACTGGTGTTCAATGTGATCTAATGATAGAATGATGATGACGATGATGAAGACTGGGCTGAGGAGACCACAGAGGAGGCCCAGCGTCGCAGGATGGAGGAGATCAGCGAGCATGCCAAGGGTCTCACACTCACTGAGGACTTGGAAAAATCCCTGGAGGAGAGGGTCAACATATTTTACAACTTTGTGAAGGTGTTTGTCCTAATATTGTACTGAAAATTTGGGGATAATTGCTCTCTATATATAGACACTTATTCAGCACTGTTCTGTGTTTCTGCTCTTCAGGAAAAAAAGGACAGTGGCGCGATTGAATCTGCAGATAAAGAGATCTTGGCTGAGGCTGAAAGGCTGGATGTGAAGGCCATGGGTCCTCTGATTCTGAGCGAGCTGCTCTTTGATGAGAACATCCGTGAACAGATCAAGAAGTACAAGCGTCACTTCCTCAGGGTATGTCCTCATAGCTGTTAACATTTTTAACATTTAAAACAGTGATTCTCAACCTTTTTGATTCAAAGGACTACTGTTTCAATAGGACAACTATATTTGAAGCTTTGCCGTTTTAAGGGCTGAAGTTTTTTTTGTTGTTTTTTTCATGGTTCCCACTCATTTTGTCCAATGAGTTCACGTGACTTTTTTTCAGTCATTTGGCACTCACAGTTTAATGTATTATAAAATAAAATTCTAAACGAAATATTAAATATTTGGTATAGGCTATACCATACATCCACGTTTCCCAAGATAGTGGGAAACCTGGTTCTTCTGGTTTGCTGAGGGTGTGAATTGAAATGTCTTCATTTCTTTTTTTTTTTTTTTCAATGCTTTTTCCTTATTTTAAATCATTGAGGCCCTTGATTTAGAGTGTGACTTGAAACTGTAACTCTTGATAGCTTGAATGCTTCTAGTTACACTACAACAAACTTTTTTTATTTTATTTTGGTCAGTCAAACCCCTTAGATGTAAAATATTTACTTGGAAGTACCCCGAGATTTTGTTAATATTTCAGTAATTGAACATCAAATTCACATGTTCACGATGCTATGATTTTAATAATATTATAGTAATAGTATGATTTTGAACCGTTTGGGAAACCTGCACTACAACAGCAGTCTTCCTGTGTGTACAAACCTGATTACTTTTGTTAAAATGCACTAATGCTGCTTTTACAAATAACACTGTCATACTGGCTTGTTAATGCACTATATTAAGTGTAAGAAGTTTACATTCTCTGCCCACAGTTCTGCCACAACAATAAGAAAGCCCAGAAATATCTTCTGGGTGGCTTTGAGTGCCTGGTGAAGCTGCATCAGACTCAGCTCTTACCCAGAGTCCCCATTATACTCAAAGACCTATATGACGCGGATCTGCTGGAGGAAGATGTCATACTCGCATGGGCTGAAAAGGTAACCTGCCAACACACAGCCTCTAGACTTGACCTTCTAGAATCTCAGATGAAACTATGTAGGTCAGAGTTGAACGTGGCCCAGATCAGATGCCAAAAAATCTGATGATATAAGTAGTTTAGATGCATGAATCCAATTCTGATCTCTGGCAGGTCTCTGAAAAACCATAGATGGAAGGATGATGTGGTCAGTTACCTGTTACTAGGCAACCCTTGTTATTTTAGCCTGAGTGTCTGAGGGGGTTGTAATATGGTAACGTCTGTGACCTGCATGCGGCTGGAGAGCCCAGGGTCTGATGGCAGCAAGCATACTTGACTAGTCTAGTGTTCTAGAATTTAAGCTTGTTTGTGATGATTTTGCTATAGGTGTCTAAGAAGTATGTCTCCAAAGAGTTGGCTAAAGAGATTCATGCCAAGGCAGAGCCCTTTGTTAAATGGCTCAAGGAGGCAGAGGAGGAGAGTGAGGGCAGCGAGGAAGATGATGAGGATGACAATGTTGAGGTAAAAAAAGCTGCATTATCACTTTTCATAACCAGGATTTATAATAAGATCAAAGTAAATATAGAAGTTGTTAGATACTTATAGCACAGAATTTACTTTTATCTTCTTTTTCTCTAGGTGGTGTATTCCTCATCTGCCCGCGAGTTGAAAATGGAGACCACAAAACCTGAGAAGTCAGACAATGAGAAGGAGGACATTGATATTGATGCCATTTAAAGATGAAACCAAAAATCTTCAGTTGCCTCTTCACATATTGCTCCGCTTTTTTGTCAGTTGCATGCCTTTCACCTCCTTTGGCCTTTTCTTCAGCTCTAGGCCTGGGTTAGCGCACTGCTCAAAGCCTCTTATTTTAGTCTTTTCTCACCAGCTCTATTGATAAATTGTTGCTGTTGTTTGTATGCATGAGTTTCTTGGATTATAGAGCATAAATTCGAACGAGTTCCCCTTGTATTTTTGCAACTATTAAAGATTTGCCTGTGAATTCCACCCTTTTGTCTGTGTAGTCGATTTTGACAGTATTAATATTTAATATTATAAAGGCTGTTCAAAAGTTTGGGGTTAAGCCGCAGTTTTTTGAAGATGTTTCTTGAGCAGCAAATTAGCATCTTAGAATGATTTCTGAAGGATCATGTGACACTGAAGACTGGAGTAATGATGCTGAAAATTCAGCTTTGCGTCAGGAATAAATTACATTTTAAAATATACATATAGAAGTCATTTTAAATTGTAATATTTAACAATCACTTGTACTGTATTTTTAATAAAATAAATGCACACTTGGTGAGCATAAGATACTTTGTTCAAAAACATTTTTAAAAAATACTGACACTGAACTTTTCTGTAATGATAGTCGCTGTGGGGGAAATGGGTTGTGACTGCTAATAAGAATTACACTAGTTAGACATCAAGCACTCAGAAGTTTCCAAATCAGGCATTTATTAACCTTTTAATGTAGCACATTTAACGTAATGTTTTAGTTATGGGACTTTTGACAGGTCAAAATCAGACATTAGGCCATAAAATCCAGAACATGTAATACAGATCCAATAAATCATAGAAATACACAAAACACAACAGTCTGCACACGTCCATATAGAAAGACATAATTTCCTTCTTAATAACAGAAACAATCCTAACATTCTGCAAGCAGCTAACTACTACTACTTTAGCAACATTTATATCAAAGATCATAATTACTTTCCCTTTAGTCTTTGCACCAGTAGAAGACAGATCACAGTGTTTTGCCCTACACAGGGCGTTTTGTTAAATGCTATTTTCAAAAAGTACAAAATACATTAACGCAGGACTTAAACTATTACTACTTGATGTCAATTTTTGGCACCCACCCCCTTTTTTTATATACATTTTGGATGGTATTACATTGTGCAAAACGCAGATAAGCTAAAACATCCCACTAGTCTAATACTTCATCTCTCTCTACTGATTAGCTTACATTGATCTTAGTGCAACATGGGGGTAGTTTGACAACTACCAGCTTCTTTTCATTAACATTAATCTGCCAACTTAAACAACTGCATTTAACTCATTGACAAACAAAACTGTGATGGATGTGAGAATAACAACAAATTCAAAAAGTGACTGCTACTAAGCTCCCTTAAATTTTTTGTTCAGAATCTAACATTCAGTTAAAGGAATATTCTGGGTTCAAAACAAGTTAAACTCAATCAACAGCATTTGTGGCATAGTGTTAATCAACATAAAAAATATTTTGACTTTCTTAATTATAAAAAGAAAAAAGGAGGTTGCAATGAGGCACTTACAATGGAAGAAGTAAATGAGGCCAAGCTTCCCATTTTATAAATAATGTTAAAATGTGCATTATTTGAGCCTAAAGGTGACATTAAAGAAATTGTATGTTACAAAAGATTTCTATTTAAAATAAATGCTGTTCTTTTTAACTTTCTTTTCATCAAAGAAATGTGAAGCTTACCATATTATAAAATCAATTAAAATGTTTTTTTTTTTTCTTTTACTGTTACAGTTTGTATATTATTTGGGCTGTAATGCTATTTAAATCATTTTTAGGCCTTTTAGTGTTTTAGGGATTATAGCATTGTGTTGTCATGGAAAAAAACCTAAAATTGAAAATCAATTTACACAGAAGTAATTTTTCGCACTAAAATCATATTTTATGTTAACATTCATATTATTTGCTAGTTGTGTCTATACTATTGAAACAGTGAGTATTTCAATGTTTTATTTTAATAGTATTAAATGATTATTTTAATGTTAATGTTTATGAATTGGTCCAGTTTTCTATTGTAAGTGCCTTAATGTATCCCAGATTGGTGTTTTTTGTTGTAGTTGTTTTTTGTTTTTTACAGAAAAGGAGGGACACGGAAATTAATTTTTGTGATAATTATGCCACGAATGCTATCAATTTGAACCTGGAACATTCATTTAAAGCAAATTCAAGATAGGTCAACTCTCTCTTATTAAATTAATGTCAGATTCAAATTGAAAGGAAAAGCATGGGGATGCTAACATTTTTTCTTCAAATACTAGATTTTAGATGACTAGAATAAAGGTATGACTGACAGCTTCACCAGAAGAGGGCACTATTGGCTTAGTCAGCTATGATTTTGATGATTGCACAACCTTTTTCCACTGTAGCATCTTTCCCCATATTGCTTTTGGTATATTCAGCTTTGGCGTGGTACCATGGATATCGATCGCTTTTGAATTCAAGCGACCATGCTGACTGTTTAAAAAGTGTTATTAGAATTATTTTAGAATGAATCAAGATCTGTGGCACTGGAGAGATAATCAGTGCCACATACTTTGAGAACCTCACATGAGAAAAGTGCCAACAACCCTTGTGTTTGACCCTACAGTAAGGGTTGTGTTATTTCACTATTAGACAGATGCAGTGGCGTTAGCTGCCGCTGTGTCACCTGTTGCACAAAGATGAATAGAAACCCGATCACGAGGGCAGCGCCGAGGATGGATCCCACGGCCCAGGCGTAGGAAGGCTCTCTGGGCACGGGTGGGACCACTGGCTTTGGGGTTGACGTCTCCACTAGGACATCCTGTACGCTTGACAAAGAGCCATTGTTGGGCAAGGGCTTGAGACCAAGAATGCTGCACATGAGAGGATAGAGGTCGACGGAGCGCATGGATGCTTTGGTGTAGTCGCGGCGGAAAGCGGGTCCACGGGCGACAAACACAGGGTGCATGCTGGGAAGGCTGTTGTTATAACCATGGTTTCCCACTGCAAATCAAGCATGTATTCATTAAGCAATTGCAAAGATATCTCTGATACTCATCAGGAAACACATCAATGATATTAAACAAACAGTTCACCCAAAAATTTACTCACCCTCAGTCCATCCAAGATATAGATAAGTTTGTTTCTTCATCAGAACAGATTTGGAGAAATTCAGCATTACATCACTTGCTCACCAATGGATCCTTTGCAGTGGATGGGTGCCGTCAGATTGAGAGTCTTATAACATAATGATTTGCTTGTGAAGCAAAAATCAGCGTTTTTGTAATAAACAATCCATCATTAAGCTTTTTGCTTCATAAGACATTAACTGATGGACTGGAGTTGTGTGGATTACTTGTGGATTATGGTGATGTTTTTATCAGCTGTTTGGACTCTCATTCTGATGGCACCCATTCGCTGCAGAGGATCCATCGGTGAGCAATTGATGTAATGCTAAATTTCTCCAAATCTGTTACAATGAAGAAATAAACTCTTGGATGACCTGAGGGTGAGTACATTTTCAGCAAATTTTCAATTATGGGTGAACTATTCCTTTAATAGGTTATCATACTATGTTCTGCTTAAATTATGAGTAAATATTAATACGCACACATAAAAGATCCGTTTCTGTTCTGCATGACCGTCCAGCCCTCTTTGACTTCAATGATCAGAGGCATGATCCTGACATTGTGTCTGTAGTGGTAATGATCTGGGATCTCCTCCTTTTTATAAACAACCATGTTAGGGTTGGCATTCTTCAACAAATGGTAGACCTCTTCAAGTTTACCTGGGTTAAGAAGAGAATAACACTCAAAAACTATAAAGCACGTGTCACCAATTAAAACATATAACATTAGTAACTGGGTGTTTCTTAAACGATAGGCATATTTTGCCATTCAAAAAGGCATATTTTGTTGTATTGTATTCTGTGATGATAAAAACGGTAAATGTAAATTACTTTCTATACATTTTTGAAATAAAATGACCGACTCATTTATCTTGCTAAGGTTAATTTCGTAGCTAGGTTTTATGCATACTAAATTTATAATAATATCTTTTTGTACACTTTTTGCATAAAGTTAAAACTTGATTGGAAATGATGCACAATAAAAATAGTTTGCTCACAAATTACATGATTTATTTACTGAAATGATTTATGTTTTTTCACTCTTTATTTAGACCTAAAGACCCCTTTAACAGAAAATATTTATCTGAAGTAATATTTCAATAATTTAACAGCACATTTGTATGTTTATGGTTCCCTTTCATGGGAACTTCGAACTGCGTCCTCTAAGGGTCGCTATGGGGAACGCCTCGTCGTGACCCGTGTCTGAAGCATACATTGAAAAAACACCAACTCGTTGGCCGGCGACAGCCATGACGTCACTACCGGTGCGACTATAGTATAAATAGGCGCCGGGAGCATACATCATTCTCTTCTTCGTCTTCATTGACTGTTTTGTCTGAAGCGTGCATTTCTGTGGTAAGGCGACCCCTAGAGGACGCAGTGTCTCGTTCCCTACTCAGGGAACCATGGTTACATAAGTAACCTGAGACGTTCTCTAATGTTGGTTAACGGTCATATAACGTAGTTAAATTTACATTTTTAAGATTTAATTAATATTTAGATTTTATCAACTCACAAACCCCTTGAAGTTCCCTCATGAACCCCAGTTTAGAAAAACCTGGTTTCATGAGTTCTAATTGGATTGAGCAAATAGTAAGCATCCCTGCAAACATGCTGGCTTTTTGCGGGCACATGGGCTAGGGCCAGCCCACACCAAACCTAAACAGGCCCAGTGCGGGCTTGCCCAGGTGAGGCCCACAGCTTTGGGCTCACCGCAGGGTCTCTGTGAGCAGGCCACACTAGTGGACTGTCCACATTAATCCTATGATGGCCCAGTGTGGGCCAGCCCGTTCGGGCCCAGAGCAACTTTTGTATCCTTTGGGCCCATGCAGGTTTTGTGTAGGCAGCCCTGTAATGCAACTAGGAGAATACAAACAACATTGACTGGCCATTCTTTAGCCACTCAATTGAAGTGGAATGGCTCAAACCAAAAGAGACCATGCATGTATGGCCTATGTTTGGAATGATGCTAAGAGTTTAAGAGTGTATTTGTATGCATTTTAGAAGGACTCTTTATTGGTGAGGTTACCACATCATGGTCCAGTTTGAATATGAATTTAAAGTTCTTTTCAACGTGGGACCATAGTCTGGACTATTTTTGACTGTTCCTGGTTAGGAAGAGTCTGGTGTTTAAGAGCTGTGGCGTGTTTTCATTACAAGAGGTTGGATTATTCATTTGCTATCAGTCAACTTCAGCTATGGACAGTGTTTGGACATTGATGTACTACAGAGAAGATTGCACAAGAAGTGCATGAAACTTTCACATGACGAAATCCTACAGTCTTACATTGGCGACCCCTAGAGGACGCAGTGTCTCGTTCCCTACTCAGGGAACCATGGTTACATAAGTAACCTGAGACGTTCTCTAATGTTGGTTAACGGTCATATAACGTAGTTAAATTTACATTTTTAAGATTTAATTAATATTTAGATTTTATCAACTCACAAACCCCTTGAAGTTCCCTCATGAACCCCAGTTTAGAAAAACCTGGTTTCATGAGTTCTAATTGGATTGAGCAAATAGTAAGCATCCCTGCAAACATGCTGGCTTTTTGCGGGCACATGGGCTAGGGCCAGCCCACACCAAACCTAAACAGGCCCAGTGCGGGCTTGCCCAGGTGAGGCCCACAGCTTTGGGCTCACCGCAGGGTCTCTGTGAGCAGGCCACACTAGTGGACTGTCCACATTAATCCTATGATGGCCCAGTGTGGGCCAGCCCGTTCGGGCCCAGAGCAACTTTTGTATCCTTTGGGCCCATGCAGGTTTTGTGTAGGCAGCCCTGTAATGCAACTAGGAGAATACAAACAACATTGACTGGCCATTCTTTAGCCACTCAATTGAAGTGGAATGGCTCAAACCAAAAGAGACCATGCATGTATGGCCTATGTTTGGAATGATGCTAAGAGTTTAAGAGTGTATTTGTATGCATTTTAGAAGGACTCTTTATTGGTGAGGTTACCACATCATGGTCCAGTTTGAATATGAATTTAAAGTTCTTTTCAACGTGGGACCATAGTCTGGACTATTTTTGACTGTTCCTGGTTAGGAAGAGTCTGGTGTTTAAGAGCTGTGGCGTGTTTTCATTACAAGAGGTTGGATTATTCATTTGCTATCAGTCAACTTCAGCTATGGACAGTGTTTGGACATTGATGTACTACAGAGAAGATTGCACAAGAAGTGCATGAAACTTTCACATGACGAAATCCTACAGTCTTACATTGCTTTGTTTTGTTTTTTTGTGTATTTGCATTCTTGGCAATATGTAGCTGAATTAAACTGAACTGAATGTTTTCTATTTTGTATTTAATAAATTGATTTGAAATCCCTTTGACTACTGTACATTTTTGACAATACAGACATTAGTTATGTGGTGACTGCATCCATTTCAGATGTATAATAACTGTTTTTCCCAAAAACTTAAGTTATAGTAGCTGGAAAGTATTTAAAGTGAAACCGATGTATTGTTGTAGATTAATAGTGCGGGCCCTGTGTGGGCATATAGAGGGCTTCCTGGGGGCCAAGTGAGGGCTGCCCGTGAAGGGCCAGCGCTAAGGGGCCAACGTTTTGCCAATGAGCAAATTCTCAGGGGCCCTGTGCCAGCAGCCCGCTGGGGGCCCTAAGGCTAGCCCTAAGTGGGCCCGTAAAGGGTCAGTGCAGGCTTGTTTGCAGGGATATTTGGCGTGCTGTCCTGAGGGAGGGCTCCGAGCTCGGAATATAGCCCAAACCCAGAGAACTCCCCCATCCCTAATCTGGGATGAGAATAGTTAAGAGTGAGGAGGGATGCCGGAAAACTGTCGTGGGACAGAGGTAATTTGGCTGTATATATACGTACTGTGCTAGTTAACATGATTAACTAGACAAGCTCCACCTGTGCCGAATTGGTTGATTATCTGATCGTGCTCCTCCCGAACCTTGTTAATAAAACATCATTTAGATTTTCATAGTTTTAATGATTCATATTTTATGATGGATTTTTATAGTTGAAGTCACAGGTTTGGAAAAGAGAAAAACAATAAATTCGATACCAAATAAAAAAGGCCTTTGAAAAGTAACAAAAATACAAGATGAAGGCATGGTAAAACTTTCCAATACAGTATCAATGTGATCTTTATTTAATTTAAAGAAAAAGAAGGAAGTGGAAGAAACACCCAATTACATGACTAGTGTAATAAGCAATACAAAATGCTTTATATTTATTCTTACCTTCTTTTGGCAAAATACCAACTACAGGGCTCTTGTCTATCCATGTGTAAAGATCACGGCTGACGTAGGTGTCCAGCTCAATAATCTTATCATGTGATAACTGTGTCATTCCATGATCACTCGTAACGATGAGATTGACTTTGTCATAAAGGCCAGCAGTTTTGAGCTTTTCCCTGAGGAATCCCAACTTCTCATCGATGTCTGCTATGACTACATCCATTAGTGGGCTCTCTGGCCCCAAGTTATGCCCACTCTCATCTGGCTCCTCCCAATACAAGACACCAAAATTGATGGCCTCTGGCCCTGAGAACCAGTCAATGAGTTGGTCGACTCGGGTCTCAAATGGCATTGACGCATTATAACTCAAGTAATGTGTTGGGAACGTTCCACCAATCGCTACGTCTGATCCAGGCCACATGGCAGCTCCGCTCTTCCGCCCAGCCTTTTGATTGGTGACCCACAATGGCACAGCTTCCTCCCACCACCATGCATCATACACTTCAGGTCCTTCCATAGAAAAGGAGCGGTTGTGAATGGGGTCATACATTTCGTTAGCAACAATGCCGTGGGTTTCGGCATGTAATCCTGTCACTAAGGTGTAGTGGTTCGGGTAGGTCTTGGTGATGTAGGTGTTTTCCACTTGTTCCACCTGCACACCCTCATCCATCAGGGCACGGAAATTGGGTGTGGGTACTCGATTCACATAGTCCCAGCGGAAGCCATCAAAGGACACCAGTAGCAGCTGGCTTTGCTCGTCCTGCTGTGAGCTTGATGTCTGAAGCAATACTAATAAGCAACTCAGGAAGCAGCTCTTAATCACTAAGAGGTCTGGCATGATGTAAGATGTTCTACTAAAGGGAGACCTATAAAAAGCAAATTCATTGAAGGCATGAATGGGGAAGGAAAGAAAGTTTCGACCATTGACCACATTTACATGCACATAATTTTATAATTAATGTCAACAGTGTGGGTAAAACTTTATTAGTGGAATTCTGGTGTACATACAATAAGCAAATTGCAAATAAATTAAAATATGCACATTAATTTCTAATTTAATATAAACACACTCACATAAAAGTTTATTCCTGTTACGCAAAGTTTGTAATATGTTTTTAAAGTCATTCAAAACTAGTTTCTCCATATATATATAGAGAGAGAGAGAGAGAGAGATTTCTAGAAACCAGAATATTGGCTTAATCTGATTATGGCAATTAAGTTAATGTGTTAACAGTTTCTGATTAATATTTTAACATTTTAATTAATATATTAAAAAACAATTAATGATTTATCTCAGGGGAATGCAGCTTGAAAAGATCGATATGGAAATTTTAAAAGACGGCCACTATAAACAAACAAAAAAATTTAAATTAAAAATAAATGAAAAAGGTAAATATGAAAAATATCGTCGATTTATATTATTACATTTTCATTTTTTATTATATTTTATTTTCACTTTATTATTTTATTTTTTCACTTTACTATATTTTATAATATATTTTATTGTATAATATATTTTATTGTAAACCACAGTTTTACAAAAAAATTACAATGATTTCACACAGGAGAATGCAGCTCGGCAAAAGATTTGACTCAGAGTAAAATAAAATAAAAAGATAAACGTGGGGGGAAAAACACAAATTACACAACAATGACTCACCTAAAAAAAACAGCAACAATTAATTTTATTATTATTATTTTTAAATCCGCTTGTATCCGTCTTTAAAAGAAAGCAATCGGTCGCGCATTGTTCTGAATGGCACTGCATGTATTTACGGTTATGTATGTCATATTCAGTCATGGCAGTGCAGCCTACTTTCAGCGCGCCTCCTCAGTTAACAGGTGCATTTTTCTTATACATAATGTAACAACTAACTGGATACATTTCGAACTATAAATGCTTTAAACGGGTGTCAAATGTATCAAAATCATTCAATTGTACAGTGCGTCAGTAAAAATGGAAGATGATGACATCACACAATGCAGCGCATTTCTGTCACCCGTCACGCCGCTCGCTCGCTTCACTGGTGTCCTTCTTTTTTAAAACATCTACAAAACAATCCCTGTTGGGTCTAAAATAATATTCTATAACACTATCCTCAACTAACCAGTGTGCTTCTCCGCTCAACGGCAGCTGTTGTAAACGAAAGGAAACCCGTTTATCTCAAGTTAGCGCGCTGCATGATCTATGACAACGCTTTATGGCATTACAATACATTATGAAAACTTCTCCGATATCAAGCACCTTCACAGTGAAAACAGATGCATTTGCAATTAAACGAATGTAACCCGTGTGTATGCATGCAAGCAAACGTTCAGCTTACCTCTGTGGACGATATCTGGCTCTGCAAAAAATAAACACAGGGTCGAGCACAGGAAGTCCCGCCTATTTCTCTCTCACCAAAAGAATCTCATTATCAGCGCTAAACGCTAACAACAACACTATTAATTTTATTTTTATTTAATAGTTTGTTAGTGTGTAATAATATTTTTTAGGCTAATGGCTACTGAAGTCTAAATGATAGCCGTAAATGCAAATCATCTACCGTAATTCTAAATAATTACTTTTTGTTCTGTACAATATAATTTTAATCCCTGATGGCACATGTACATCACAGAGATGTCTATTTGACGTCTGCATTTACATCTGCAAGACTTTTTAGAGTGTTTGCTCATGCAATAGCCTATGTCTATAGGACGTTTCCTATCAGATGTCAAATAGACGTTTAGAAGATACCTTTAAGTTGTTTATGATTTAGAATGTATATAAAACTGACATTATTCTGCTGTTCCATCAGCGCCACCTGCTGTCAGAGAGTGGATTTACAGAGAGTTACATTAACTGTATATTCTGCCTGTGAGCAGTTTTTGTCTGGACAAAAAAACGAACCTGCTGTAAATTTTGACCAGCTGATGAAAAACAAGCTTATGTGTATTGTACACATTTAAACAATTCGGATAAGGTATCTATAATTATTTATGGAGCAGATAAAATACATATAATCATTTATTAATCAATGATCATTTTGACAACCCTTTTCTTTATTTAAAGGCTGAACTGTGAGGTTGATTTTTTATTAAACTTTTTCAAAGCTTTATTTGAATATTTTGTACATGTTATTAGATAAACTGTTGTCATCATGTTGCTATTTAAAATCCAGACATCATTGGCAATGTTACTGTTTTAGAGTTTATGCAAATAAAAAGTAATTTTATTTGTTGTTTGTTGATTTTAAGTATAAAATTTGGTGAAACGACTTATGTGTCAGTGCTTTTTGAAAATGTCCAGCACATCTGCGCAATACCGTAATAATACGGATAACCGTGATCATTTTGGTCACTATAATCGTGATAAGAAATTTTCATACCGTTTATGAAAAAAGAATATGACTAATGCAAGTTTCATTATGAACATTCTCCACCAGAGGTCACACAAACATAACATATCACATGGTCATCAATAGGCAGTTTAAATATTAACCATTTATGCATTTCCAAAGTCTTGAATAATAAGTATTTGGAAATAGACCTGATGATATCACAACAAAATGTGGTCTTTTACTTTTCTGGACCTTCTACTTTTTAAATAAAATGAAATGCACATTACATTCTCTGAAGGTCTATCTGAAGTTCTATAAATAAATATTTAGAATGTGGAAGTAGATCTAAGATAGGCCTTGTAAAATGTTTGAAGTAGCTTATTATGATAATTAATATTTCTTATGTAATTGTTTAACATGCAAGAGTACAAGTGTTTTGGAGGAGTGCTAGTTGGCCTCTCCTTGCTGTGAAAGATGCTGTACTCCGAGGCTTTGTGCAGATTCTTTACCGTCTCCACGACAACCACAACCTGACGCAACTTACGCCCCTCCTCCATTCAAGCCTCTCATCTCATTCAAGAACCAAGTGTGGAGTAAAAGCAGTGTTATTGTGCTCTCCAGTAGAGTAGGACGCGAGGGGTGCAAGTGCCTGGCAAACTACTATGAAGGTAAGAATAATCTTTTCCTTAATACTATCTGCATAAAGAGAGTGTCCAGACTCTCTAAAGCCCATATAAACTAGATAAAAATATTCAAATATTCTCTAAGAGTCACTACTGAACTGGCTAATGCCTGTCCCACAGGGTGCAGTAAGTTTTAGATGGCTTTCAACAGCCTAAATCACTTTTCTACGCAGGATGTATCTGCTTCATGATGTTTCATTCTAATCAGTTGCATTCACCGACCATGAATAGGTTGATTGAGATGGTGCATTTTAAAGTAACAACTTTTATGAAGTTATTGTCTTTAAAAAAAAAAGAAAAGAAAAGTAAACAAATTTCATGTTTCTGAATTGTCTAGACATGAGTTATTCAACACCCGAATAGGTTTTCATTTAGTCTGTATTTAGTTGGGCTCAGTTAATCATTGCTATGTGACGTGTAATAAATAAACTATTTGGTAATAATCAAAGAAATGTTGTTACATGTTGTTACACAGCTAACAGCTGAATGGAAAGTTGTTAGTCATCACGGCATTATTCCAATAATACTGGTCATGAATTGAGATTCTGGCCAGAATAGTTCATTTTCACTCCAAACAGCACAATCATTTTATGCTGAGAAACCAAGGTTTGCACTCCAGATATACGACAGTAAAGTTCACCGCATCTAATTAGACATGGATAAATGCAGTCATGCATAGTGTTCAAAACTGTCTGTTTGGCCCAAAGAACATTTAATATGTCTGGAAAAAGGAGAATTTTTTCCCCCCCTTGAGATCTGCATTCTAGAACATAATACTTTAGACTGTGGAAAGATACAGCACTCAAAACCAATATTATTCATGAAAAGAGAAATTTTCCAGGTTATTATATTAAGTACAATTTAATAAGTACATAGTGTGTACATGCAGAACAGGACTGAAAAATAAAGTGCTACCGCATTATATTATATTTTATTGTTTTATTTATATTTTATTATATCAAGTAAGTGCAAAAGCAAAACCTGCAAAGCTTGTTTAGTCTCTTGATAAATATCACGCTACAGGCATTTATATATACTGTATATTCATGCTGAAATTTGTTTCTTACATTCCATACAGTATTTTCATTCTCTTTGTGGAGCCCTTATTTCACCATGAATTATCATCAGTTGCCTCATATTTTAAAGTCTAGGTATTTAGTCCCTAAGAAGCACATTTTGTCAGACTAAAGTGAGAGTGGTCTGGGGTGAATGGATCCCCCTGTGAGATGAGTCACATTACTGCTGCCACACACAGAGCTGGAAAAGTGCGGGAGGTGGTGCAAAGTGCTCAATGAGCTGAGACTTTAGGAGTGTGATTAGTCCCGCAGCCGTGTGCAGGTTAACGTGAGGCCAATTAACAACCAGCACACACCTCTTATGGGAAGAACACATTCCTAGAGCAGCTGGGATGATGAAATACATCAAGGCATTGTGCCAAACGTTATATCACACATACATTAGACAGACAGCTTTGCGGGAAAGCATGAAAAATGTGGGTGGTCCTGAGATCAATTCCGTTATAAGCACAATGCTGATGCTTTGGCGTGAAACAGAACTTCATGTGATTGTCTTCTCAGCAGTAGTTTTGCTTGTCTGTATTAGAGTAATGAGAGGCTGTAATTGAGCAGCATTATATTCTTTGGTGATTGTCACAGGTCTGGCTGCTGTAGTGAGGAGTGACATTTAGTTCTTTAGAGCAGACAGTCTTCAGTGCTGCTGACTCATAGGCTGGGTTTAGTTGCTATGGCAACCGCCAGCTTTCTAAGATCCACAGTGTGATATGAGGCATGGATGGAAATCGGCGATGTGATCAGTAAACTTTCCATTTTAACCATGATTTACTCCAGAAGAATAGCTTCTGGTTTTGCAAATTAAAACCAAATAATCTTATCAAATACATAATTTCTTTTTCTTCTTTCTTTTATATACTTTTTCACTTACACTAAAAAAGTAGTCATGGTATAATTTATTAATAGGTATTGGCATCTACAACTAAAAAAAAAAATAGTGTAGCAAATAATATTTCACTCAGAAATTGCTAGTAAATTTCACAAACAATTACAAGGAAAGAGCAAGTAACCCACTGTGTTAAGCATGACATTTTGAAGCAGAAAAAAACATTTTCTTGTAAAACACTCCAATAATCTTTTACTTACAACTTCGAAAAACCATTTTGTGTTTAATTTTTTTTAAATAATCAGCATGAATATGTTAATTGTGAAAACATATAAACTGAATCACTTAAAAAGTATGATCAATTAGTTAATGTACTTAAAATGTTTGATTAAACCGTTAAAAGAATAATTATAAATAGTTATTAATAAAAATAATAAATAGATTATAAATATTTAAACCTGGTTATTATGCATCTTTTATAGTTTATTGGTACTATGACATACATTCGTACTGGTTTCGTTTATGTATGACTGACAAATATGCATCACATTAAGTGTACTACTTGTTTATGTTAAAACTGTCAAATTGAAAAGTATGGACATTTTATATGCCATTAAAATGGATAAATCTTAAATATTAGGCCTAAAACTTTAAATGATAAAAAGGTAACCAGGTTTGTTTCTATTGAAGGAAAGGATCAAGAAGCAAGGTGTGTTAGGACGGCTACGCTACGGAGATGATACTGCTGCAAGAATGGAAGCTCAGTATCTGCATTGCTGATTTAATTTATAGTCCCACAGACACAACATCCTGGTTACTGCAAGCAAATCCAAAAGTTTTCTGTATCATTACTGATCAAACAAGGCAATGACATCACCTGACCACTTAAACTGATTTTCACTGTTTATTTTCTCGACACTAACCACTTCCTCAAAAGGCCATGGATGCCAGCTCAATACCTCAGATTAATATAGAGGACTATGATGGCCTTGAGGGTGCCCCAGATGATCATTTGAGAAACTTGAAAGCATTGACTGAGAAGCTCAGACTTGAGACCAGAAGGCCGTCCTATCTTGAGTGGAAGGAACGAGTGGAAACTCGACTAAAAGGTTTAGTCGTGTCAGAGGGCTCATCAGAGCTGGAGAAAAGTGTTGGACTGAAGCCCAACGTCACACCTCAGAATCAACAAGTGACTGCAGGGAATGCCCTGATTTCCAGAAGCCTTGGAGGGTTTGATAATATTGACGAAGCTCTTGTTTGGCTTAGAAAAGAACTGGTAAGTCAAAATGTTTCAACATCTCCATCTGTTGACTGAAGTTAAATGGCATTATTTCTGAATTGAAATTGCATACAGTTAATTTTATTACTTTTTGAGAACTATAAAGCCAAAAACATCAGGGTAATAAAATGTAATATTTAAAAGGATGAAATTCTTGACAGAAAAGCTCATTACATAGACTGGCATAATCTTTTTTTTTATTTTATTTTGTATTATTATTTCTTAAAATAATAAGTCCTTTCCATAATAAGTCATTTCCTTTTATATGCCAAATATTCATATGATTTCCAGAAGCCTTGGAGGGTTTGATAATATTGACGAAGCTCTTGTTTGGCTTAGAAAAGAACTGGTAAGTCAAAATGTTTCAACATCTCCATCTGTTGACTGAAGTTAAATGGCATTATTTCTGAATTGAAATTGCATACAGTTAATTTTATTACTTTTTGAGAACTATAAAGCCAAAAACATCAGGGTAATAAAATGTAATATTTAAAAGGATGAAATTCTTGACAGAAAAGCTCATTACATAGACTGGCATAATCTTTTTTTTATTTTATTTTTTATTATTATTTCTTAAAATAATAAGTTCTTTCCATAATAAGTCATTTCCTTTTATATGCCAAATATTCATATGGTGTCCATCACTTGTTTGTAAGTGTCCTTGGGTTCTTAAAAGGCGCTATATAAATAAAAAAGTGTTATTATTATTATTATTATTATTATTATTAACCAGCATGAAAAAAAAAACCCACAAAAAAAGGGGAAAAAATATAAGGATAAAAAATATCATGTGGATATCATGTGGTGTGACTCCCAAAAAAGGTATAATTAATATAAAAAAAATGTTTTTATTCATAATTTATGATATTTGTATATATAAAAAATACCTTGAAAATAGATTTTTAAAACTTTTGAATTGTTTTCAAAAATGATTATGAACACTCATTCATGTGTATTTTTTTTCTTAC
This sequence comes from Sinocyclocheilus anshuiensis, assembly GCF_001515605.1. Lineage (NCBI taxonomy): Eukaryota > Metazoa > Chordata > Actinopteri > Cypriniformes > Cyprinidae > Sinocyclocheilus > Sinocyclocheilus anshuiensis. The sequence continues at coordinate 1,775,022 of NW_015546234.1, read as the reverse complement.
ATTTTTTTAATCGACACAATTCATTTTAAACTGTATTTTTAAAGTATTTTGAATGAGATAGACACTCGTATTTGTCATTATAATCTTCTCACAAATTAGATTTTTCAAAATACTTGCTGCTATTTTGCAGTCATCTTTCTATAAGATAAGAAAATGAACAGCATCCCTATTAGTTAGCTAATTTGACTGAAACAATGGAGTGAATGTGCAGGGCTTTATTACCACATCACTGCACAAGATTGCCATTCATGTTAAATTGAGTGGAAAAGATGGTGAGCAGATGAGCATGAGAGGCGATCACTCTCTGTTCCTCTAAGTATAATCACTTCTCTTCCACTCAGCCATGTGGTTCAAGACATACTTTTATGCACAGGCCATTACAGCCAAGGCATCCAATGAGGCTCCTTTCGCCACATCAGAGGACTTTCTTTCACTGCCTTTGCTTTGTATGTGTCCATAAACATTTACACAAAGAAAATTGGACACAATAACAAAAACAGTGCAAATTGCGGTACAAGAGGATTTCTGAAGATCCATATCACCTCCCCTAATTTTGAGCTCCTTGTTATGTGAAAAGGACAAAAGCATGTTTGCAAACAAAGACGGATCTAAATGCCCATGTTTATTTAAATGGTTAATCCAAATGGTCAAAAATTAAATAAAATTGATCAAAAGTGACAGTAAAGACATTTATAATGTTACAAAAGATTTATATTACAAAATAAATGTTCTTTGAATTGTATTGCCATCAAAGAAACTTGGAAAAAATGCATCACAGTTTTGATAATAATAACAAAGGTTTTATGACCACAAAATCATCATATTAGAATGATTTCTGAAGGATCATGTGACACTAAAGACTGAAATGAAGCTGTCATCACAGTGTAGAAACAATTTTCACTCCAAAATTGCTGGTAATTTTCACAATTAATTATAAAGAAATTGCAAGTAACATTGAATTAAATGTGACATTTTTAAGTAGAATAACTAAAATTGTATTTTATTGTAAAAAGTACTCAAATGTTCTCAAAACAGTAGTTTAAAAATACATTTTTTTATTTCAAATACTAACATGAGAATAATTTCCTTTTGAAATGAAAATGGCAGATCAAAATGAAAAACAGATCCACTCAGCTTTTTCTATGGTTTTGTCTCAAACTTTTAAAGTGAGTATTTCTCAAGTAATGACAACATGTAGAAATGAAAAACTGTTACCATTGATGTATTCTGCTTATAATTAAAGTCAAACTTTTGAATTGTTTTCAAAAATGATTATGAACACTCATTCATGTGTATTTTTTTTCTTACATTTTTTTAATCGACACAATTCATTTTAAACTGTATTTTTAAAGTATTTTGAATGAGATAGACACTCGTATTTGTCATTATAATCTTCTCACAAATTAGATTTTTCAAAATACTTGCTGCTATTTTGCAGTCATCTTTCTATAAGATAAGAAAATGAACAGCATCCCTATTAGTTAGCTAATTTGACTGAAACAATGGAGTGAATGTGCAGGGCTTTATTACCACATCACTGCACAAGATTGCCATTCATGTTAAATTGAGTGGAAAAGATGGTGAGCAGATGAGCATGAGAGGCGATCACTCTCTGTTCCTCTAAGTATAATCACTTCTCTTCCACTCAGCCATGTGGTTCAAGACATACTTTTATGCACAGGCCATTACAGCCAAGGCATCCAATGAGGCTCCTTTCGCCACATCAGAGGACTTTCTTTCACTGCCTTTGCTTTGTATGTGTCCATAAACATTTACACAAAGAAAATTGGACACAATAACAAAAACAGTGCAAATTGCGGTACAAGAGGATTTCTGAAGATCCATATCACCTCCCCTAATTTTGAGCTCCTTGTTATGTGAAAAGGACAAAAGCATGTTTGCAAACAAAGACGGATCTAAATGCCCATGTTTATTTAAATGGTTAATCCAAATGGTCAAAAATTAAATAAAATTGATCAAAAGTGACAGTAAAGACATTTATAATGTTACAAAAGATTTATATTACAAAATAAATGTTCTTTGAATTGTATTGCCATCAAAGAAACTTGGAAAAAATGCATCACAGTTTTGATAATAATAACAAAGGTTTTATGACCACAAAATCATCATATTAGAATGATTTCTGAAGGATCATGTGACACTAAAGACTGAAATGAAGCTGTCATCACAGTGTAGAAACAATTTTCACTCCAAAATTGCTGGTAATTTTCACAATTAATTATAAAGAAATTGCAAGTAACATTGAATTAAATGTGACATTTTTAAGTAGAATAACTAAAATTGTATTTTATTGTAAAAAGTACTCAAATGTTCTCAAAACAGTAGTTTAAAAATACATTTTTTTATTTCAAATACTAACATGAGAATAATTTCCTTTTGAAATGAAAATGGCAGATCAAAATGAAAAACAGATCCACTCAGCTTTTTCTATGGTTTTGTCTCAAACTTTTAAAGTGAGTATTTCTCAAGTAATGACAACATGTAGAAATGAAAAACTGTTACCATTGATGTATTCTGCTTATAATTAAAGTCATAAATGCTGGCTGTCAATAGTGTTGGTAGAGAGCATAAAGTCTGATTTTAACCTACAAACCATGAACAACTACATACAAAAGCACAGTTAATACAAAATGACACAAAGTAACTTTAAAGATCAACAAACAACAACACCAATGCAAACAATGCATTAAACAGCAAAACAGTTAACAGTAAAGCAACTCTGCAGGAAAGTGGACCTTAAAGGCCAGAGTTGAGAATCCCCTATCTAAACCTTTGACTGTGTAAAATAAGGAAATACTGTCTCATAATGTCTCAGTAAGTGCTTCATAATATTCACTATGAAATTTGAGGAGGCACAAAGTCATATAATTAAGCCTTAATGAATTTCTCCTACCTGTTATTCATTGGCAGATGGAGATGCGCATGCAGGACCAGCAGTTGGCCCGCCAACTTATGCGACTACGCGGAGACATCAACAAACTCAAAGTGGAGCAGACGTGTCACCTGCATCGCCGAATGCTCAACGACGCCACCTTTGGTCTGGAGGAGCGTGATGAGATGTCGGATCTTTTGTGTGATGGACCCGTCACTCCAGGGTTTGGCCTCTCTTCACCACTGCGCCTCATTGGTGTCACCAAGATGAACATCAACTCCAGACGCTTTTCCCTTTGCTAGGCAACTGCAAAAGAAAAGAATCAGGGAGTCAAAATTGACTACCCTGGTAGTCAGTGTTGAAGCGAATAATCTTAGACAACTGTTTAGGAACCCATAAGAACTGTTGTCACAGAACATCCTGTGCCTCTTGCTCTATGCACTTGTGCCAGTGAAACCTTTTCAGTTAATCAAATGAACAATAGACAGTGACTTCTAAAAAATGTCTGATCCACTAGCCATGGCTCAATACCTTAGATACAGTCCTTGTTGTGGTTATGAGATATCAACTGATGTCACTTACCACACACATGCTCTGTTACAAAACCTTGTAAACTATCAAATACGCACACTTTGATGCAAAGACACGAAGCCTCCCAAAACACATTGTTTTAGCCAAATTCTAAGGCAGCATTTGTTGCGTTAAGCTCAGTGAAGATTGTGGATGAAGCATTACAGGTGTCATGACATGGAATTTTAAATTATTTTAATATGTTCCTTGAGGTTCACTTATAATGTTAATGAAGTTTTTTGCACAAAAAACAAATATATATGTGGAAAAATTATTATTTTCAACCCTCATTCTGACCCTCAGTCTAAAAATTATCCATTTTTAAGGAGTGGGTCCTTTAAGGCTTGTCAGTAATCAGCTACTGTTATGATTGGCAGTTATGATTGGCTAACGTCATTGCATATGAAACAGTATCAGTATCACACCCTCAATACTACATGTGAATAAGTGTTTTGAAAGGCCCAGTACTGCTTCATCTTTCAACAAAAATTTCTCTTTCATCATCTCATGTTTGAAATCCACCTATGCTAAGGGCATCCGTGCCTGACCTCTGCAAAAGTATCCAATTGCACCAAGTTTGACTTGACAGACAGGAGCGCGTGCCCAGTGGCAGGTAAAGGAACCACCTCTTAACGAGCACATAAAGCCCCTGCACACACTACTTTTACTCAATTGACATTCACTTCTTGCGACCTCTGGAAATGTACTCACAGCTCATTGGTTGACTTCTTCAGGAGGACACATCTTTGGATCAGCCTCTGCCAGACGTGTTTGTCATTTTTACTATGTCAGCTGTTTTATTCTGCAAGCCGCCCACACTCGCACTTGTTACTAGGCTGTCCGTCTCTTACCTCGCCTTTTCCTCACTCCATCTACTGTCCGCTACTCATGGCTCTTTCGAAATCGAATCCAGCTACCCCCGTGGACAACCAGTCGCGAGCCTGCCTGGCTACGTGAGGCACCCTCATTTCCGCTAGGGATCTTCTTTCCTTTTGCGTTGTTTGCATGGGTCTTAAACACTCTCAAGAAGCCATCGATTTCCCGGAGAACTGTAGCCATTGCTTGCTAAGAAGCTCCTGCATCGGAGGCTCAAGGTGGCTGCTACTCAGAGCGTCGACTTGGGATTGTCTGACTCGGATGGGGAAAAAGGTGACTCCGGCGCACTCCCAGGGGCCTCCTGCCAACAACTGGAGAAAGGGTCGCCATCACCCGATCTCTGGAAGGAGATAGTCACAGTGAATGACCTCATTCTCCATAATGCCTGTCAGGCTGTCCAAGCGTGCGGGCGCTCTGTGGCTCTCTCGGTGGTCAGAGAGCACATACTGTGTGTTAATCTTTTGCTGGAGTGCCGGTCGAGCCTGGCCAGGCTCTCTTCGGTCCTGTCGTCGCGCTAATGCAGCAGCGCTGAGACGATAAGAAAAAGGAGGATGAGGCTTTCAAACTTTGTCTTCCTAGGAAACCTGCCCCGTGCCAGATACTCTCTGTGCGGCCTCCTAACCTCCCGGCCTCATAGACCCTGCAGTAAGCCACCGGTGCAGCAGAGTGAGTCCCCACCTGCTAAACCCTGGGGGAAAATGTCCTTTGCTACTGCCGCAGAGGTTATCTGTCGGCAACATTTGTCTGATACTACAGGCTTGATGTTACCCACACCCAGGTAGCTCATTCAGTTTTAGGTATGGGTTCTTCGTAGCCTTGTGCCCTTAGACCCTCTACACCTTTTAAGCCTGAGTTGTCCAGCTCGGCTTAATCATGTCATTAAGCAGGTCATCTGTACCCTCCTTTGACACCAAATTATATATATTTATATGTATATATATGTCAATATATCTATAATATATGCCGTCAGCATGAGGTGTGTTGTCAGGTTTGGTATGCATGTTACCGCATGTCATTTCTTTTATGGCTGGTAATGCATTCTCACTTTGTGTGGGTTCTGATACTTGGTGATGTGTCAAACACCACCTTTCCAAGTGACCGTTCTCTGACTTACAGGGCCTCACTGTGAGAGTATTGGGTAACCGGGGAGCTGTCTATATCTCCCATAGGTGGATCTCGAACACGAGATGATGAAAGAGAACAATAAGTTGCTGTTCGTAACCCCGGTCTCTGAAACATCGAGTGGAGAGATCCACCAAGTCTGCCCCGCTTGCTGCACGAGAAGCGAATATGCTCACTGAGGAAAGGTAGCGTGTGCAGGGGTTTTATGTGTTCGGTTAAGGGGCGGTCCCTTACCTGCCATTGGGCAAGTCAGACTTGGTGCAATTGGATGCTTCTGCAGGGGTCAGGCACAGATGCCCTTCCCATAGGTGGATCTCTCCACTCGATGTTTCAGAGAACCGGGGTTACGAACAGTAACCTATTGTTTCTTTGCAAACTCTCCATTACATTGTGCCTCGTTTACAAAACAAAATGCTCTGAACAAATGTATAATTCTCCGATACGATCCAGGATGCCATTCAAAATAGACCATCCGCTTGTTTCTGATGCTGGGATCCTTCTGATGTCTGTTCAAAGACGCGAATGAGCTGTTTAAACCAAAACCAAACGTTCTTTCACTCTTGTCCTATAGACATTGTCAGAAACACGCATCTGTATACTGTATCCAGCATAGACAAGACAGCGGCAGTTATTAAAATTGGGTTCTAGTTACATTTGACACGACACAATGCGACACTCGCATCCAGTGTAGGCATGTACAGCCATTTAAAGTGATTGAACGCCAGTGGGCGGGGCCTATGGTGAGAAGATGATTATTTGTGAATGTCTTGCTATGGAGGTGGTGTTTATGCAAATGCACTTGTGACGTCACATGCCACCTCAGATCCAAATGAGCTGTTTTTGGAGCTTGATTAAATAAATGCTTTGTTTATAATGAGGAGGACGTTTTAAGCTATGAAACTTGCAGGATGTTTTAATGGTACAAAGACCTCAATATCAAGGCAAATTTAATTTCTCATGTCATGACCCCTTTAAAAATGTTGATTATTAATTAACTTACATATCATTGAATACTGAAAAGTATTGATTCATGTAATTTAAATGAATTATTTTATAATATTTGTGTATTTTATGCTTAGTAGTACATTACATTAGCTGTTAATGTCAACATGTTAATGTTAGCATGTTAATGTCAACAGACAAAAGTTGCCGTCTACTTTTTCAACTGAAGTCAAGTGAGGCCATAGTGAAGCAGCTCTCTAGGTTTTGGAACAGGGCTATAGCCTTAATTCAGTTTTGCTTGTGTATGAAACAAAATGTCTCAAGCAGTTTTACATCAATCCTACATGCAAGTTTGAACGCTACCCTAAGATTTTTTTTATTTTTTTTTTTACATGTATTTTATATTTGTATTCTGGTATAAGATATTATGCTTGGAATGTACAGTAAAAATGGCATTTGTTATGTACAGTATTATAAAATCCCATTCTGCAGATCATCTTTGGAAACATGCTTACAGAAACAGAACGTTTCCAATAATTCATCTATATAATCCTGCAATAAATGTTTTACAGTACATTGTTGCTGAGTTAATATGTTACTATAAAAGGAAGCAAGAAGGGTCATCATTTTACCGCTTTGTGTACATTGAGCTTATGCCAATCTAAGTATGTAGCCAATTTCTCTTAAGTGGTTCCATTTTGCCCAATTTGGGAGGAGCGTCTCAGCTGATTTCCATCATTCAAATGACATGTTTTCGTAAACAAAACGGCAACATATGTGCAAAGACTACGTTAATAAGTGCCATTACTACACTCAATTACCTTATTTGGGGATGTTTAGGTGCTTCCTGTTTGTTTGAACACTGGAGTATTTTGGTTCACTTGGTTTACTTTTTGATCTTGAACATTTGCAGTGCTTCTTTAATGAATGTGAATATTGTGCTGGATAACTCAGTCAGAACAATAGGCCTACCTCAGAGAAAATGTCTAGCCTTTCTCATTTACGTTTCTTCAAAAGATGGGGTGAAACCAGCCCTTAACAAAAGCTGAAAGGATGTGTTTCAAAGTCCTTTTTCGGGAAGGTAGTGTTTCACATCCCTTCACGATGTCTGGCTTTTGTGTACATCCAAACCATCCTTGATCAATGATAAACTCCCAAAGCATTCTGGAACTTGACATATTGTCTCACAATTAGCAGTCTAGCACAATATCCACACTTGTGTGATATTGCTTAATCAGATTATATTTTCCTTACAAAACTGCATGCTTCGTGTAAAGCAATAGAGTGCAACAGTCAGGCTCCGGAAGTAAAAATCCCATTATTTTTTCTCTATAAACACTCTTAGGTACAAAACTGTCCCTGGGACGGTACCCTTTACTAATATGTACATTTAAAGTACTTTTATATACTATGTAACATTTAGGGGTAAATAAGTTCCAAAGACGTACCTTTTAGCTTTTGTACCTTACCGCACCAGCGACAGATTTGTACCTTTTTTTCTAGTGTAGGGTGTAGGGGAATTGATTTTAAATGATAATTTACAAAATACAAACCTACTGTGAGCTACGAGGTTGTTAATCAATGGTATATGCATTTGTTGAAGCCATTAGTCCACATGATTGCAATCATTTTTTAAATAATTGTGTTCAACAGTGAAATTCCTGTTGAAAAATGACATTACCCATAATTCAGCAGAGAAATCTCCACTAATCAGAGAATCATGACAAGCAAATTGTTCCAACTCTTGAGCATCCATCAACTCCCATGAAGCACTGCAAATGATGTAATAGAGTCGGTATCCCTACTCTTTCAAAAACTACTGAAATATTTGAATGTATGTTATGCATATTTTGAAATAAACAATATATTATACAAAATAATTCGTTTTATATTTTTTCTGATGTTTTTGAATCCATTAGGCCTATGTAATTTGTAGTGCTGTTAATGACACAATTTTGAACCGTTGTCTTTTTGTCTGATTTTCAAACACTTTTTTGCTTCAAATCAAAGTTGTGGCTTATAAAGGCTTATAACTTTTTTTTTTAAATCCCTAAGGGACAAATTAATTGGACAAACACTTCCGGAACCAAGGGTGTTGTAAAAGTCGGTGGGCACTAACGCACTCTATACTGCCTTTATAAACTATCAAGACATCTGCTGTTTTAGAGCTATTGTCTGCCCCATTCACCAGTCAGTTAGCTCTAATGAGAGACCGAGTCTCTCTGTATCATTGTCTCCTGTGCAGCTGTCTTGTTGCAATGACATCTAACATGACATAAGCTCCCAGCTCCTTGTTAGCTCAGGATCAGGGTACTGACCTTTAACACCCTTTTTGTGTCCCTAAAGCAGCTCATTTTGTCAGGATGTGCTTCTTGGCTACAGTGAGAAATGAGAGTTTTATGCATGAATGCACACTGGAATTACAGGTATGTGCTGTGTGAGTAAAGTTATGCACCATGTTCATCTTCAAGAGGCGTATTATTAATATACGACTTAATGTCTGCTGCTGGAATAAACTTTTGGCACTATCGTTTTAAGGACCACCAATAATGTGATTTCATGTACAGGTGCTAAAGCTAGTTCTGGAGCCATGTGATAATGCCAGTCAGTGTCTTTGAGGACTCTAGTTCTTGCTTTGTTGGCAAGGACTCTCTAGCACAACAGAATTAAAAGGGCAGATTTATAGCACAAGTTTATCTTATCCAAAATTAACCCTCCAGGTAACCTCAAAAAGAAAGACCTCTTGTTTCAGACGTAGCGTTCACTAATGAGAGAGCTGTTGCACTGTGGGTTACGTTTAATCCTACTTATCGTTGCGTGATAAATTGAGCAGGCTTATGCCTATGTTAGGGATTCTTAAATGCCTATTTTTGTCAAGGTTTTCATTGGTCATTAGTCATGAGTGTATGTCTTTTAAACAAGGGTGAGGAATTTGGAGCAGTTAAAGTCATTCCCAGTTGTGGAAATGGAAAATAAATAAATGTACTTTATATATTATTATTAAATAAAACATATGTACAGACCTTCAGCACCAGCACACACATACACTACCGTTTGGGGTCGGCAAGTCTTTTAACAAGCCTGCATTTATTCAAAAATACTCTCTCTTTCTCTATCTATCTATCTATCTATCTGTGCACAAATGATTCATTTAGGCTAATGATAATCAGTCTGGATTGTTGCTGTTGTTCGAGTGCCCCCTGCTGGCAACAATGTTATATGGCCACCACAATTCAAAACAGTTGCTTTAGTGGAAATGATTTCCTAGTCCATATTAAATATCAAATAGCATGAGATTGCCACATCATATCTAGTTAGGGCAAGAGGTAAAAGGTCTACATGATGCGTTTTGTTTTACATCCTCTGAAGAAGTTTTCCTTTAAAAACTGAAATTGATAACCCAGTATTATTTCCATGTTTCACACTGTTCATACTCAACTGGAACACTTTATACCTTTGGAACCAATTTAGAATCAGTTACACTTCTACCAGTTCATGGAGCTGTTCTAGAGCAACACTTCAATAATGCTGTTCACTGTTAAACTCAGTGAAAGCTCCTTTCAGAATTAAAAAATGCAATGTTTCTTAACCCAGGGTCAAAACAATATTAAAAGGCAGCTAAATGTAAATGCACAGGATTCAAAAGAAGCCCTACAAAGACCATAAAATGTTATGCAAATCAGGCAAATCCATTCTTGTGAAATAGCCCCTCCTGTAGTTCCACTATAAAGAGCTCAAATGATACAAAAAGCAATACATTTGGATGTAAGTGCTGCACTTTTTTAATAAACTCATACTTCAGTCACGTTCTGTACAGATTACAGAATATTACTTACATCCATGTCGGATGATACAATCAGTGATTCTGCAAGGCACAATGTCAGATAACCGAAAACGCTGAGGAGATGCAACGAATGACGGGACATGAATGTAATGCAGTGTACTGAATATTGCATTCTCAATCAGCCAGAAAACTGACTTTGTCTAATATCCAAATTTTCCAGGTTTTCAAAACCAAAAATATATAGTGCTACATTTCCTACCTGAAGAAACCAACATGATAATAACTGGGTAATTATAACCAATCCTGGCCTAAACAAATATAAAAGAAAATAAAGAAAATATATGTTAGAGGAAAAACAAGTGTAACAAGAACAATGACCAGTTAATATAAGGGTGTAAAAGGGTCAAGTTTTGATTAGCACTTCAGTGGAGGAGGAAATATACTGCACCTCACTTCCCTCGGGTTACAACACACATAAGGCAATGCAGAACACACTTTAGGAAGGCCACTAGGCAATGCTCCAAACTGCATCTTCACACTGATCAGAAGTCGCATTACTATTAAATCAGACACGAGGAAACTGGTCTCACATCTGTGGAAGCTTATTTCTGCGACAGAATAAAAAAAAAGTTCAAGTTACCTGCAAATGATCATTTTACAATTCAGACTTTTTCACAATGGTGAGTAAACATCTGGCAACCAACTTTTTATATATATTTTTATGAGTTTCTATCTCATAAATCTGACTTTTTCCTCACAGTTCTGAATTGCAAGATATAAACACAGAACTCAGAAAAAAGGTAATTGCGACTTTCTCTCATAATTCTGACCTTTTTCTCACAATCAAGATTTATAAAGTTATGATTCAACTTTTTTCTCACAATTCTAAGTTTATATCTCAAAATTCTGACTTTTCGCACAGTTCTGAAGTCAGAATTGCGAGGTATCAAAATCTGAGAAAAAACTTTGAATTGTGAGATATAAACTCACAACTGAGACAAAAAAAACTCAATTTTTATATATTTTTTTAAAAAGGTAGTTGTGACTTTATCTCATAATTCTGACTTTTCTCTCAACTGATTTATAAAAAGTTATAAAGCAAATTTTAAGTTTACATCTCACAATTGACTTCTAACAACTGCGAGTTTATATCATTTGACTTTCCTGCAATTTTGAAGTCAAAATATAAACTGTGAGATATAAACTCAGTTTTTGCAATTTTGACTCTTCAAAATTCTGACAAAGTCAATAGCAAGTCTGAACTTTCGGATAAAAAGTCACAATTATATTTTTTTAAATAAAAAAGATAATTATGGTAATTATTACCTCACAATTCAGACATTTTTCTCGCAATTATAAGTGAAAATCTTGCAATTCTGACTTTATTCCTCCGAATTATGAGTTTATATCTCACATTTCTGAGAATTTCTCAGAACTGTAAGGAAAGAAAAGTCAGAATTGTAAGATAAAAGATCGCAATTACCTTTTTTATTGTGATGGAAATAAGCTTCCTTACAGATCAGTGTGAAAGAGCAACATCTACCAGCAACAAGGTTTCTTATTAGTGGTAGCAGATACTGCCAATAAACATCCCAGAAGAACACAACTGCTTTCCACAGCAATATACGATCCTTCTATCACAGGTCTTGAAAATCACAATTGTCAAATCTGAAAAATCTGGTTGTGTTAATATGGCACAACATATAAAAATAAGGATGATGGCCAGGAAGTATCCATACAGTATCCAAACTCCAGCATTGTAAGATTTGATGGACAGCAATATGGACCACCAGTGGCCCATGTGATTATCTCAAGTGATGATTGGCTAAAGCACACTGCGAGTCCGTGACATCAAGACGACAAGCCGTCCTGGTCCATACTGCTTCCTAACGCTTCAATGTCATTGCTTATGTCTGAAATCATGCGGTCCCATTCGTCGCCCTCAGAGGTGGCCGTTCCTTCACCCGAACCACCCGCAGCACCGTTTCCATTAGTGGTGGAGTCTGACGCAGAGCTTGTTGTGCGTTTGTAACGCCCAAAGCTGTCCGTTATGATGCCGCGGCCGTCCTTCACGCCGATGGTTTCCAAAAAGTTCTCAAAGTGCTGGCTGTCCTTCTCAGGAATGAAAGGCCGCAGTCCTGGGGTGGAGAAAACTGAAGTGAATTCAACAAATAAAGAAATTCTCTAACATATGTCCATAAGAACAAATGTGAGGCTTGATGAGAGTTTGATGTACTATTTAAACATTCTGTAAGTTTCATTAGCGAACAAGCAGCTGTTTTTTTTTTTTTGGAAAGTTGTAGGTCCCTGACAACAACAGTCTGACCATAACAATTTGTGACGCAAATTTCAGCACGGATCGTTTGAACCTGTCAGAATGTCTCAAAGGTTTAGCAAGGAGGCCGTTATTGAAGAATGGAGTTAGCAGCAGCAAACTCAAAATGCTGGTTCATTTTAACCAGTGTTAATTTAATATTATTTAAATATTATTATAGTATTTATTAATTTTGATTATAGTGTTTATTATAGTATATTATAGTATAGTATTTTTTTAGTATAGTCAATTTTATTTTCAGTTATTTTAATTTCAGTTTGAGTAAATTTGTTGTTCATTGTCATTTTTAATTAGTTTTTGTTTTTAATATTTATATTTAGCTTTAAAGGGGTCATGAACTGAGAAATCTCATTTCCGTTGATCTTTTAACATATAACAGGTCAATGTACTATAAAAACATCCTGTAAGTTTCAAAACTCAAAACTTTCTTGTTAGTTTAAAAACAGCTTTTATTGAAACCAAGCTCAGAAAACGACTCGTTTTGGAATGTGCCACTTTAAGACGTAATAGTGTGGTTAAGAACCGCCTCCACATGAGAAGATCAACGCCTGCTTCTATGTAACTACCTGTTTAGCCCCGCCCACTGATACACGCTTGTAGTAGGAGGAGAGGAAATACTAGAGAGACGCAAACACAGGATTACTCCATCAACAGAACCATACATGTTCTGAAAAATAGTATTTGAATTATCTTCCTTGTGGTCCTAACATATCTAGATCGGACACAAGCGCTGTTGAGTCATGTCGCGAATCAATTTCTCTTTCAGGTCAGAAGCGGCGCAAATGCTTGTATGTCAGAAATAGAGCGGGACATCAGTTTATTCTTATATATATATATATATATATATATATATATATACATACACACACACATACAGAGTATTTATAAATTTTTAACCAAAATGTTGTTTTCGGAGTACGTCACAGCAGCGTCTATCTGTTATTTTAATAAGCGAGACTGTTAGCCAAACATAGCAGTAGGCATTTACATGTGAGTCTTGAATGCGCCTCGCCTATAAAAACAGACTGTTCTGCAGAGAGGCTCAAAAACAGGATGGAAAATAGCCTATTACTTCTAAATTATGTTTTGTTTTTATAAACATTACAAGTGAACCTCAGAGAACATTATAAAATGTAAAAATAAAATGCAGTTCATGACACCTTTAATTTATTTTTTTTTCGGTTATTTATTTTTTTATTTTTTTCATCTAATATTAATATTTGATTTCAGCTTTATTTCAATTAATGAAAGCAATTAAAGCATTAAATGCAATTAATAGTTCTAGTTAAAAATAACAACTCTGCATACATTAATGTTAAAGTTTTGCATATAAAGTCAGTTAGCACAAAAAATAGCTATGTTCAAGACAAATTTAACACCCCAACATGTAACTAACCCAGGAGGAGGAACTTCCTGCTGTCTCCATAAAGCTGACGCAGGTTGATACAGAACTCATGGATGGAGGCTCCGTTTCTGTACTCACGTAACAGTGTGGCAAACTGCTGGATTTCCTGAGACGACAGCTTTGTCCTCAACTATTGCAGAGGATGACAGGAAAACAGTGTAAAAACTGAAATCTGAAATGCATGATGGGATCATTTAATATGCAAAAACTAATTACAGACTCAGAAGGAAGAGAAACTAACAACAGACATCCAAATGCCTTTTTATACACTGCACTCAAACACTCACTGTGGTCATGTAGTCTTGTAGCAGTTCAGCAGCCGTTGTGCTTAGTTCACTCTCACTGGCTGTTATGGTTTGTGGTGAGGCCGGGGTGGAGGAGGGGGAGGGGCTAGAGGAGTGTCCTGCCTCTAGAGAACTTTGGAACGAACTGAGATTGGACAAAAACACAATGTTCAATTCACAATGTTCACATCGCTCAATTCAACAGATAAAATGGCACATTACTGCAGAAGACAGTTGAAGCGATACTCACAATGTGCTTGTCTCAGCCTCAAACACTTCTTTGACATCAATTTTGCTCGAGGAGTCTTCTTTTATTGGAAAAATAAGGAAAGTATTTAGAAATATTTCATTTTGCTGCAAGCTCAGTGTGATATTAAGAGACTAAGCTTCAGGAAACATAAATAGGATTCCAACAAACCACCCCAGATGAATTAGTGATGTGAAACTGACTGTGGTCTGTGGTTTTGGACAAGTACAAATTTACTGGGAAATCCCAAAATGATCAAGCTGTTGCCTACTCACCACTGCAGATCGAGAGATGCCTGATGGGTGTTGTGGCTCCATCAAAGATAGCCCTGTCCAGGAAGTCAATGGTGGACTCTGTATAGACGATCTGGAAGACTTGACTGAGTAGAAGACAGAGCTCCTCTGCTGCAGCCTGTAAAACCAGAGTCCACGAGAATCAAACCATGGCTGCTTTTATTAACATCAAAAGTATCAGTACATTGCACAATAGCAGTAGTTTTTGCAATAAACAACTTGCACAAAACCTCAAATCTGTATGGCTTATCAAGACAGTTTAAAGGAACACTCCACTATTTTTGAAAATAGGCTCATTTTCCAACTCCCCTAGAGTTAAACAGTTGAGTTTTACCGTTTTCTAATTCATTCAGCCGATCTCCGGGTCTGGCGGTAGCACTTTTAGCTTAGCTTAGCATAGATCATTGAATCTGATTAGACCGTTAGCATCTCGCTCAAAAATGACCAAAGAGTTTCTATATTTTTCCAATTTAAATCTTGACTATTCTGTAGTTACATCGTGTACTAAGACCGACGGAAAATGAAAAGTTGCGATTTTGTAGGCCGATATGGCTAAGAACTATACTCTCATTCCGGTGTAATAATCAAGGAACTTTGCTTGATGCAGCAGGCGCAATGATATTACGCAGCGCTTGAAAATAGTCCCAGCTAGGTAACTTCCAATAAGCCTATTTTCAGGCACTGCGTAATATAATTGCGCCTGCTACATCCATGGTACAGCAGCACAGTTCCTTGATTATTACACCGGAATGAGAGTATAGTTCTTAGCCATATCGGCCTACAAAATCGCAACTTTTCATTTTCCGTCGGTCTTAGTACACGATGTAACTACAGAATAGTCAAGATTTAAATTGGAAAAATATAGAAACTCTTTGGTCATTTTTGAGCGAGATGCTAACGGTCTAATCAGATTCAATGATCTATGCTAAGCTAAGCTAAAAGTGCTACCGCCAGACCCGGAGATCGGCTGAATGGATTCGAAAACGGTAAAACTCAACTGTTTAACTCCAGGGGAGTTGGAAAATGAGCCTATTTTCAAAAATAGTGGAGTGTTCCTGTAAGCTGGATGTAAAAGATGCAGAATTTGTCATATATTATTTGAACATAAAAAAATAAGGTCCTTTTAAATGACCAAAGCCAACCTTGTTGTCAACGGCCAGCACAAGCAGGCAGCAGACCTCCACAAGCACAGCCCCGCTCTCAGAAAGAGAGCTCAGAGTGGGAGATTTTGACATCTCTGTACTGTGACACGGGGAACCACCGGGCTCCTGAGCTGCAAACACAAATCATACTCCATGGTAAGAAAACCCAAAATAATTTTTACACATTATGCTTAGAATCTAAAAACTGTCCATTTCCGTGTTCTGTTTAGTTTTTTTGTGTAATGCTCATCCACATTACTGTGTACCTGTTTTTAGCACCACGAGGTGGAGTGAGTCGTCTCTGATGTAGGACACAGCTGCAATGTCATGGATGGGTACGCGAAGAATGATGTCTTCTCCATCACGCCACACAAGCTTCACATTGTATGCGGACAAACTCACAACAGCATCCTGCTCTGATGTCAGCTGCCCTGCCAACTGATGAGACTTCTGCAAAACACATAAGAGAAGCAATGTGGGAATTTATCTTCATGTTGCAAAATAAGGCAATGTCATTGACTGTCACTCTTACCCTGGCATTGTCAATAAGCTGCAGAACTTCTGTGCGGCTGGAGGGATTCAGATATCCAGGAACTGAGGTTAGCTGTCCCAGATACTACAATAGTAATAACAACAATAATGATATAGAGCCTTTCTAAAAAAAAAAAACACAATATCGTTTTACAGAGCATGATAAACAGGAAAATAATATGAAAAATGTATATTAAAAAAATAATGGCAAAACAAAATAATAGGGATGCAGTGATACACCAAGAGACTGCACTGCACAGTTCTTTTATTTTATTATAACATTTTTTTTTTTGTCTATGGAGTTCTAGAATCTAGGAGCAGCAGTGCTAAATAACCTACCACCCATGGAAGTCCCTAACTATTAAGGGAGCGAGGGGAGAAATCATATAATTTCTTGATATAAAGTTGATATAAATGTGGGTGTCATCAGCATAACAGTGGAAACCATGGTGTCTCATTATCTATCCAAATGGAGGCATAAACTACAAATAGAAGCGGACCAAGTACTGAACCCTGGGGGACGCCACAAATTGATTAGATAAAGGGTTTGTAAAAAACAACTAGCTGCAAGATGGGATCCTGTGAAGAGCTTGTGGCAAACACTGTCAAATGCAGAGCTTGATTCCAAAAGAAGAATATTAAGGTAACTGAGAGTTGAGTCTTCTTCACGCTCTTATGTTTGATTGGACACACTGTCTTTGATGGCAACAACAAAAGATATGGGAAGTGTTTTCTCCTCCATGTTATAACATTAAACACCAATACAATTTCATATGTTAACTATGCATGACTATTTGGTTAGAAGCATTTATTTGCATTTCCTATGTTTTAGTTTTTCCTAGTCTGCAATCCTACCAGTACAATTTGCCCCTTTCTACCTTTGCTAAGTTTTTTTCCCCCCAAACAAAATGGTAAAATATGAGCACATAATACAATAGCATATATTTGAAGGCGAGTAATACCTTAACTTCTTTCTCAATGTAGTCATTGAGCAGAATGTCTGGGTCGATACGGTGGTCCGGGAGAGAGAGGGAGAAGGTGTGGAGGGCCCTGCGCTCAGTAGACTTCTCCAGAGCCTTCTTATCTCTCCCCTTCTCTCCTTTCAGAAACACCCGCTTGAATGGAGACACGATACCTGGCTGAAGAAAGAAAGAGAGAAAGAGGAAATCACATCACGACCAGAGGAAGTCACAAACACAAAAGCTTTTTTCAGTGTAACCATAAGTTTATGAGTTTGGTCAGTGGCTAGCTGTGCCAAAATTATTCTTGCTGATGAGCTGATACACTTCACACTGACATACTGGATTTCCACTGACAACATCTTTGAATTCTGTGTTCTGGACTGATGGGGCAACTGTTACTACAACAATCCCAAGCCTGTAAATTAGGGGTGGGGGGAAAAATCGATACAGTATAGAATTGCGATATTTTCCGCGGCAATACATTATCGATACACGGACGCCAAGTATCGATCTTTTATTATACTATTTGGTAGAATAATAAAATCAATTTCTTTACAATCCACTACATGGTGGTGTTGAGTTTTTTTCTGGTGAGGTCAGCTGGGTCACCTTCAGCATGCAGTACGTTAGTAAAATAAAGATGGCGGCATCGCGGAAAGTTATCAGGAAAGCCCCGTCCGCGTTTAAATCGGATGTATGGACTTACTTCGGATTTGTAAACAAGGAGGGGATGTAAGTAGGGATGCACCGATTTTTCGGCATCCGAAAGAGAAAAACGGCCGAAAATGCGAGCCGAAAATATAGGCTACATATAATAATAACAATATATATGGCGCGCCGCGCCCCGCCCGGCAGTGTTCAGCGCGCATGTTTCACTCTCCTCGTCACTGCTCGGTTTGACGCTCCGCTCAATATTCCGCTCTATGAATGTGCGTTCCGCTTATGTACCACTCATGCTAACCGGAAAAGCAAAGTCCTAACTAATGTTAACTAATGAACCTTATTGTAAAGTGTTACCAATATTAATATAAATTCTGTCCAGTTTTATTGTGTTACT
>NW_015546234.1:1740294-1756551 GCF_001515605.1 Sinocyclocheilus anshuiensis | reverse complement strand
GGTTATTTTATTGGCTTGTGTTTTTTTTTAAATTCAGTATCATTAAAATTGAGTTAAATTTAAAAAGTCTTACAAAATTACTTTATATTATTTAATAAAATAAACAATCATTACAAAGCATTTTCAGTTTTGGTTTTCAGCCAAGTGCATCCAGAATTTTCGGTTTCCATTTCGGCCCAGAATTTTAATTTCAGTGCATCCCTAGATGTAAGACTACGTTTAATTTAATTTAATTTAAATTTAACAGTAATTTACTTTCAAATGCCCCAATTGCTGAAGGGTCTGCACAACTTTTTTGTACAAGTTCAAGTTGCACTGTTCAAAATACCTGTAGTAGCACAGCAGTGCATAGTATACCTGTTGTAGCACATTGTTTACTTTAAGAGTACATGTTATGTTTAATATAAATGTAACATTTTTATTTTAATGTATGTTCAAAATACCTGTAGTAGCACAGCAGTGCATACCTGTTTACATTTAATTAAGGTGGACTAGATTAGACTGTAATACAAATAGTTGAGTTTGCCAGGTGCATACAACATTTATGACAGGTTTTCATGAGAGTGTTGGTCAGTTTGTCTGCTTGACAATCCCATTTTGCACTGCAACAATAAAATTGAAGCGAGATAAACAAACTGAGAAATGTTTCTTTTTAGTTAAAACAGATGTTGCCAAAGTTTTCCTTTGGGGACATAATTTGAAGTTGGAAAAAGGTAATAAATTGCAATATATCACAGAATATCGCGATATAGTTAAAACCGCAATAATATTGTACCGTGACACAAGTAGCGTGATAATATCGTATCGTGAGGCCTCTGGTGATTCCCACCCCTACTGTAAATACATCAGCCTCCATGGAAGTACCAGTTATGTTGAATTAAGTTTAGCAATATGTGGTTTCTTTTAAAACACATGCTGTTAACACTCCTTTCCCTTCACATGCACTACTGGCTTAAAAACAACTACATAATCAACTAGTCTCAACACTACATTGGCTTGAGGGCTTTTATGAAACCCTATACCTTTGCAAAGCATAATGAGATTGACATTCATGGAAAAAGGCTGCTACTTACTCTGTGGTAAACCTAACCACTAATGTCAGCTTACTATCCAACAGAAAAGTCTCTAAGCTCTTGGAAGTACTTAAGGCTGAAACCTGGAGGTGGACTGAATGTTCAGGCAACCACGCTGTATTTCAAAGTCTGTGGATTTGTAATGGTGAACAGCATTCTAAAATTACATTTAAGAAAAGAAGCAAGATTTCGGCGAGCCCTACCTCTGTCTCCATGATCAGTTACTTCGACAGCACAATGGAAACGGGTGGTGCACGACAGCTGTCCTATACAACAGTTGACTACTGTTGTGCGCTGCTCTCAAAACAGGTTGCATGTGGCTTGTGACAAATGAGAACGGGGACAACTCCGTCAAAGCAGCAAGAGAAACCACACCCCGTGACACACACACAGCATCTGTTTGTGCTCTTCACACAAACACTCACGTTCTGCCTCAAGCTATAGTTCATGCAATCAGGAAGAACAGAAACATCACAGCCACAAGTTGTGTGTTTCCTGTGATGAAACACTCAAACAAACTGTAACCTCAAACAAACCATCCTGCTTTAACTTGATCTCCAATAATGCCATTCTGTTTAAATAACTGCTTTGAGGAAACAAGACTTCAGGTGTGTGTGTGTGTGTATATATTGCACACTAGTAGGTGCAAAATACTGGGCTGGGTAGGAAGTAACTAATAAAGAGGATCTGCCAAAAATAATTAGGCTATGCCATTAAGAGAACAATAACACAAACAATCTAGAAGTCCATTAAAGTTAAGAAGTTAAGCAAAATCCCACATTATAATTAATTTAGTAAAATTATAATGTTCAAAATGGCTCTTGACAATAAATAAAAATAATTGTATTGTCTTTATACATTAATATTGTACTATAAGCATTTTATTATAGGCCTGGCTTAAAATGCAAATGTCTTTTCATACAATATTTAACAGGGGGGTGTCTGTCTCAGATAAGCCTATTTCTCTCACATACTAAATTATTAAACAGTCAAGGAAGGAGGCACTACAGGAACATCAACATTTCATGAGTCTGTGTCCTTCTGAAATTTCAGAAAACAAGGTGCACAGGTGATCCTCACCTGGATTAAAAAGACATACCCTTCAAAAGTTTGGAGTCAGCAAGATTTAAAAAAAAGAAATTAATACTTTTATTCAACAAGGACACATTAAATTGATCAAAGACAGTAAAGACATTTATAATGTTACAAAAGACTTTCAAAAATAGTAATTAATTTCAATTAAATGCTGTTAATATTCTATTCATCAAAGAATCCTGAAAAAATTTATCACGGTTTCCACAAAAATAAGGTACAACTGTTTACAGCATTGATAATAAGAAATGTTTCTTGAGCATTAAATCAGCATATTAGAATGATTTCTGAAGGATCAAAGATTCACACTGAAGACTGGAGTAATGATGCTGAAAATTCAGCTTTGCCATCACAGGAATAAATTACATTTTAAAATATATTGAAATAGAAAACAGTTATTTTAAATTGTAATAATGTTTCAAAATATGACTGTTTTACTGTATTTTTGAACATAAGGGATTTCGTTCAAAACCATTTAAAAAATCTCACCAACCCCAAACTTTTGAATGGTAGCGTATATAAAATAGTGCTAACAATTAATTGCATCCAAAATAAAAGTTTTTGTTTACAAAATATGTGTGTACTGTGTATATTTATTATGTATATATAAATACACAAACAAACATATATTTTAAAAAATATGTACATGTATTTATATTCAAATATAATTTATATTATATATAAATATTAATATTTTATATATAAACAAAACATATTTTTCTTATATACTGTATGTGTATTTATATATACATAATAAATACTGTGTGTATTTATATATACATAATAAATGTACACAGTACACACACATATTATGGAAACAAAATATTTTATTTTGGATGCGATTAATCGTTTGACAGCACTAATATAAAAATACTTTATTGCTATAAGTTCGATGTTTGTTTATTTCAGGTTTTAAAAAAGCTGGTGTTTACATTACCAAGCAATCACAAAAAATGAATACCTGCTTGTGTTTGAGCTTTGCAAACCATCAGTTCAATTATACAACTATTAGTACCCTAATTGTGGATTTGCAGTGCATTTTCAAGTGATTATTATTAATATAAGACAAACTGATTAGACAAACCATTCACACTATTTCACACTGATTTTGACAGTAAATGACTCAATGCCTCCTCCCTGTGGCCAGTTGGTGGCACTGATCCTCTCAGCTAAATCAGACAACCAAAACATTAATTCAACAAGAGTTTATAAGATAGCTTGACTGAAAGCCCAGCCTTTGAAAGATTACACAACATCCTACAAAATTTGATTTGCTTTGACTGAGGGAAAGAATGCATCCGCCGCACAGTGGTGATTAAGAGGCAAACACAGGAGGCGTCACTTCCTGTCTGAATCTTTGGAGAACCCAACCCTCAATTCTCCCCTGTGTTGTGTATGAGGAGGAAAGTCTGAGCTCAGCATGGAAACACCTCCCCCACAAAAACGCTGATCTGATAGGAAAGGTCACATCATAAGAACCGTGTCTGTGATCCTTCCATTCCTCACATCAGATAACACTGTTCCTGCAGGCTTATTAACTTCATCATCGGATAGATGAGTTATTCTCTAGACCCAAAAATAGAGTCAGAGAGGAGCGTTTTTAGGTCTGATAAACTGTACTCTCAGTGTATAAATGGTTCCTTCATTTTAGAAATAATGCTAAAAAATTTGTAAACTGTACACTTACATTTAGCAGATGCTTTTATCCAAAGCCACTTACAAATGAGGACAATGGAAGCAATCAAAATCAACAAAAGAGCAATGATATGCAAGTGCTATAACAAGTCTTAGTCTCATAAACTACCTTTAATTTTGCAACTGATTTCACAAAATCACAAACACAGATTTGTAGAGCCATTCCCACAATTTATAAATCTCTGCTCCCTTAGTAGAGCTAAAATGTATGTTATCATTAAAAATAATAATTTACATTTGTATATTTATATTTTAAATATATATACAAACAAACTTTTTAAAAATAAACAAAATATAACAATATTTATGTAAAATACTGTGTGTGTGTGTGTGTGTGTGTATGTATGTATGTATATATATATATATCCTGCTTAAGTTACAAAATGTGTATTTGGTAAGTTAAGAAAATTCAGGATGTATTTTACATTCTAATTTTAGGTTCAACTTAAAATGCATTAAGATCTATGTTATTTTGCAGTTTAGGCTCTTTTTTGTTTATTTTATATATGCAATTCTATGGATGTAGTATATGAATCTGTGAGTAGCTACTGAGAGTATAGATTACAAATATATATAAGACAGTACAGATGAGAAAAAAAGGTAGATTTTAGCGTCTCAAATATTTTTCTACGTGGCCATGAGGGCTCTGTAAACCTCTGACCGAAGTATGAGGAAGAAACTAAATTCCATAAAGAAACTCAGAAGAAAATGACAAGCGACAGATATGTAACAATCACAGTAAAGTCACACGCTGAGATTCTCGGTTTCTTTTGGGTGATAACTTCCGCCTCAGTACCGCGACTAACGTAAACCATCAGCAACTCCCCTGCTAACCCAGTTCAGGTAGAGACTCCTCTAAATATGTTTAGTGATATGAATAAAATGTGAGTGTTTTTATGAGGCTGAAGAGAGCTAATGCAGCAGTTGATCTGTGGTCAGGCCAACACTTTTCAGCTACTAACGTTAACCGGTTAGTGGATCATGCGCGTGACTCTCGTAATATTAGTGTTGACTTACCTTTTTGACTTTCTTTACGTCATCCTCCATCTCTATGTACAAATGCTCTTCATTTTAACTGTATTAGATGCAGTGCTGTCCACGAGTGCAGTGCCATCTGCCTCATACACGTCAACGGAGGCGCTTTACCGATCTAAACTAAGCAAAACACCGATCCAAATCACGTGTTTGTGGATCGGAAATAAACAACTAACTTTCTTAAACGCTATAAAAATAGGGATTTATTCAGTGGGGGACAGAGACCGATAAAATGTCATAAAATAAAACAAAAACAGCAACAAACTTTTCAATCCTACCGCCATTTTGGGCGTAGGACGTCTACCCATAGTGCTTTGCGAGACAAACAGAAAACCTCATAAGTGAATACTAATCTACAAACTAAATGCATATGGTCTTATTCATAAACCCTGAAAATTAAAGATTTAGGTCTGTTTTAGATCGTGCATTTTTACTGTAACTTAAAAGTAAGTCTGTTCCTGGTACAGTGGCTCCGGGGCCCTCTAGGGGTCCTCATCAAACTTCTAAAGAGGCTACAAAAAGACTTAAATAGCCTAATATACTTACAACAGTTTACCTTAATTAAAATGGCATAAACATCTCAACATCCCCCCTCCCAGTCCTGAATGTGGTTACATAAGTTATGAATTCTGAATATATTAGAGGTCTCCATACCTCAGTAAATTTTCTTCACGGTAATTCGATTGAAGCAATTTGATAATAAAAATGAATTATAATAATGTCATATCTTTATTAAACAACAATTTGTTACTCTGGGAAATCTATCTCTATCATATATCAGTATACATTCACATACACTTCTGAACATATACATTAGTATATAACCACTTTGATCTGTCATTGGGCAAATTCTGCATAAACATAAAGCATACAGTTTTGTATATATGTACTCACTTTCAAATACTATACTTATTTTTCCAGTCTTCAGTGATGAACAGTCTCGTATATAGATCTACAGTAAGGCTCAACATATTCTTTTTTGTCAGTATGATATTCCCTTTTTCACCTAAAAACCAAAAGTTACAAAAACAACCGTAGCACCATATGTTGTCAGTATTAGTAATATTTTCCCAAAAAATCAGGTCTAATGCATTACTAGACATCCGTTTTGTTTTCAAATAATGGCAATCAAACAAAACAATTTACTTTCATTTGTATTTGACAACATCAAATAAATCTTTTTTTCAACATAAGTAATGAGTACAGTCAGTTAAGAAAGAAAGAAAAAAGAAATGTTACAGATAGTAGCAAATGATTTGCTTAATAACTTTGTGCCTTCTTTCTTTAACACTCCATGGGAAAAATACAAAGACGATCTAACACAAACTGTTTTACAGGTAACTTACCCATGTCCAACAGCATGGATAACAATTCTAAAATCAGCAACAATTCATCTGACAACCATAATCATTAATAAGATCATTTTCCAACAAAATATACAGCCAGATCTACAATAACAGAAGAAATACACGTAGGTTTAGGACATAGAGATGACAGGAATATACAACACAGCAATCATCATCTATATGTTTAGCGATCCCTTTTTACCAGTAGTACTTTTAGGCCTGTTGATGAATGTCAAAATGATGCATTTTCATCTTTTTTTCTCTTTTAAGAGAAATCCTAGTGCAGATTCTAAACACCTAAACATATTTTTAAAAAACAAATATACATACAAATAAACAGAAATTCGGGGTAGAAGTAAAAAATAAACATATTTGCTGCACCAATGCTTCTGTGTACTGCTTGAAACATAATAAGTGGCACCATATTTCAAAGAGAGATGTTTGGCTGTAAACTGTGTTGAGGTGCTTGTTCTTCCAGAGAGGAAAGTGTCCGTGAGCTTAAAGAGGCAGGTCTATCGGACGGTGGCCTTGTTTAGTGAGCCACAACAGGGGTCCTGCAGTCCACATTCGTGGTAGCACCTTTAGAATATGTTGATAAGCACCAGATCAAGAAACAAAAATGCACCGTTTTGTGGTTGTTTTGCCATCAGAACTTTTGGCTCTATATCAATACCAATCATTGCGAAACCACTGTACAGAACTGGATTTGATGAGCGTGTAGATGCTCTAGAGAACCCTGGAGTGATGGCTGGGGCGTTTCATTGAAGAAAACATGCACGTGTGTTGGAGGGGTCACCATAGGATGCATTTTGTGGGCATGCTAAGACTCCAAAGGATGTAGAAGCAGTCTAAAGATGGTTCAGCACTAGAGGCCTTTAAAAATGTGTCCAATGTCATCTTAGATTTAAGTTAAAATATTAGACCCAGTGAGCACCATATTTACGTACCCCACTTCTTCTATTCTTATTGGTCTACACACATTTTTTCTTTTTCTTTTTTTATCTTCTTCTTTTTTCTTTTTTTTTTTGCAGGCATAAATCCATTTGGCTAGACATTTTTGTTCACAAGACAAACGACAGAGAGAAAAGATTAACTTGTTGGCACTACAGCTCATTCGTTTTGCAAGACAGAGGAAGGCATAGACAGAAGTACATTAACAATCATTAAATAAATTGCTAACGTCATCATAACTGTCATTTAGTACCCAAACAAACCAAATCTCATTCCTTTTTCGCATCCGTTCATAAACAAAATCCTTGCGAATAGTTGAATGGAACCGGTCTGTGTATTTCGTCTTCAGGAAAAATGTGGAACACAACATTCAAGTAGATGTTAAGTATTGCCTATAAGTTGTAATAAACAGATAATTTTGTTTAGCAAAGATTTACCTGGAGAGCACTTCCTGTGTGGGTGCGGGACAAAATTGACTGGCTTGTTACAGTACTGAGCGAAATATGAACCGAGATAGAGACACTGGCATTGTTGTTTGCTGCACTGGCTGCCATGGCTACACAGAAGCACCCAAAAAGACAAGGCACCACAAAGAATCAGATATTAGAGACTGGTCCCACTTACCCATCCCACTCTCGACATGTACAAATGGCGGCATGACTTCAATATCAACTAATCTGATGTGTAACTTGTTTGACTTGTAAGGCAGTAATCTAAAAAGAACCAATTTGGAATTATATGCGTACTGTACAGGGTTGGATTTGTGCAAATCCTGACCTATATCTGATCAAACGTGGCGATGTTGGTCACTACACATCATGCTAGTGGAATAATAGAAGAAAATATCACAGTGTAGTTGAAAATATCACCTGGACTGTCTTACCTCAAGTGCGTTATTAGTTACTGATTCTGTAATTGGACTATGAACGTATCATGGGATGCCAGGCAGCCGAGTCACGCAACAGTAAAAACGAGTAGTAGTCGTACACATCGTTATGTAACAGGGTTGGTGATATCCCAGCAAACAACAGTGCATCAATGTGCCAAGCACCTACAGAAGTGGAATATCAGTGACTTTTTTGGCACCGGAAGGGAACAGGAAACTGAACTTTCTATAGCTTAAACGGAAAACCTGATATTGTGAGGGTTACGGAATATTGATGTTTTGGAATAAGAATTGCATGAAATCGCCTGCCCGTCCCCCATTCCCCTTGGCCAGGTTATAAATCCAAGTTGTTATCTTGAAACATAGTCTTTGCATCCGAATATCCCAGATAACACTCGCATGAGAGGGGTGGAGGGGTCAGAGCAGCAACCAAGGATGGAGCTGAAGAAGTAAGACCTACAAACCAAAGTCACACGCATACATACACAGAATGCACACACTCACTGATAGCTATTGTCTATCCTCATCTCTTTTCCATCCATGGCAAAAAAAAACCTCCACCTCGTCCACTACAACCGATCTGAAATCTGCTTGGAAAATTTCAGCAGGCACAAATGGGGTTTGTAGCAGCCCATGTGGTGAAACTTGGCATCCCATGTTAATGTCTGCACTTATCTCACCTGGATGCTAAACAAAGCGTCGGAACAACAAAAATTACCTCAGAGAGCAATTCATTCATTCTCAACTGAATTTATGAAATCTGGGAAAAATTACCTCAGGCTTGAAGGTAAACAAGTGGCTTTTTGTAGAGGTAACCCTCAGGTTTGTATCAAGTGCACCGTATATAGGATATTGAAAAAAAAAACATAAAATGGGACTTTTAATTAAATTATCTTACATATTAGAAACCGTCATTTGTTGGTTGGCACCTGGCAACCCAGTCAATCCTCAATATGTGTAACCTCGGCATGCATTTGATGGTGGTGTATAAACTTAGCTACTTTCAGGCAAAAGCAACACCTTTTTCTCCAATGATTTCATAGTACATTTTCAAAAAAATATTGCACAATTGAAATAAAGGACCTTTTTGTTTTATAAAAAATTATTATAGTACATTTTGAATGCGAATGGTATACCATTTACACGTGTAAATGTGTTAAGGTTCTTCACCTTTTGAGAATCTGTTAGCTTTTTTTCTGAAGAAATGGTTTAGGTGGACAGAAAAAAATGCAATTTTGTACAGGGAATGATGGAGGATTACTAAAGCTTAGAGTTAAGCACCACACACTGCAGATGTTTCTGTTCATTATTACACTGTAAAAATGGTAACAAGCAATTGTTACCTTAAAGATTAGTTTTCTAACCCATGATCTAAACCTAAAAAATAACTTTGCCAATGTAACCTATTTCATTGAGGTTAGCTTAGACATATTAATTATTATTTTTTTCTTGAATAAAACCAATAAATGTACATGTTAAATCACAAAAAGCACTTTTTTAAAATTATATGACAAAATATGTTTAACAGAGTATTGTTATTTTGTTTTATGTGTGTCTGTGTTTATGTATGGAAGGATATAAGGAAATATATAATATAATATGTCCTATTTATTCTGTCTCACATATATATATAAATATATATATATATATATATATATCAGTGGGCCATATGTAAAATAAAAAAATCACGCACTACTGTCAAAAGTTTGGGTTTGATAAGATTCCATCTTTTGATCAATGAAGTTACATTTATTTGATGAAAAATACAGCATAAACAGTAATAATGTGAAATATTATTGCAATTTAAAATAACTGTTCTATTTTGATATATTAGCCATTATATAGCAGCCATTACTTCAGTCTTCAGTGTCACATGATCCTTCAGAAATCATTCTAATATGCTGTAATTTGGTTCTCAAGAAACATTTCTTATTATTATCAATGTTGAAAACATTTATGCTGCTTAAAATATTGGTGGAAACCTTGATACATTTTTTTTCAGGATTTTGTATAGATGAATTGATGAATAAAAGGTTCAAAAATTACAGCATTTTTTTTTAGATAGAAAAGTATTTACGTTATTCTTTAAACAGAAATAGAAAAGTTACTGTTTATTGTCAGTTTTGATCAAGTTAATGCATCATTTTTCTTTAAAAAATCGTACTAAGCCCAAACTTTTGAACAATAGTGTATACAGTAGTGTAAGAAAATATGTCCCATTCATTCAATCTAGTGGTCATAAAGTGCACTTTCACATACTATAGATGGGTTAAAAAAATAGTGGGCCATATGTAAAAAAAATCATATATTCCCTCAGATTACAGAGTTGTAGATATCACATCACTAGTGAGATTCAGTAGGAAAAGACATGTTAAGATAATATTAAGGCCCTTGATGATCAAAATTGAGGTGGCAGTGTTATATGGTAGGCCAACGCCAAAATTTTACACCAATTTTACACCAATGACGTCATTGCATTTTACTTGAAAAAAGCGATTGTACCTTTTTGGCGCAATTTGACAACAATTTCAAATCTCTTCCCCCTTAATCACAGGAGAAAAGGAGTGGGGCATCATGTGCTTTTTCTGACAATCAAATGTGCTTTTTAGTGTCTAGCTGATATTGACTCACTTGCCATCTTTAAGATCAGTTGTCACCACAACTGTTTGGGAAAAATGTAGGCACAAAATGGTAAAAGCGAAATCAGAATGAGGATGCTAAAGACTATGTTCCTCCATCATTCCCACCATGCACATGTCAGAGGCGACAGGGCCACAAACACCATCAAACATACACATTAGTTGAACATTCACACCATAGTAACCCAAACTAGGGAATGTTGTATTTCGGACAATTTGTTCTCCAACTCTACACTGTTTTAGTCAAAATATATGTTGAATATTCTCTGTTTAGACTCTTTTAGATGCACTCTTATAGCTTGAGAGTACAACTAAATAAACACTCTGAAGAAAAAAGCACCAAGGGAAGTGGAGAACCAGAGAGGGCATGAGAGTAGAGAAGGAACAGCATTGCATGCCTTCACAGGGACGACTCGTATTGGAGCAGCTCGTAGAGGAGGGGTCCATCCCTGTACCTGATGCCCACCGCGTTGGGGCTGAGGTACTGGAGGATGTTTATGGTTCGCCGCAAACGTCGGTCCACAAAGTGAGCATCCCAGGCCGGGTAGCACTTCCTGGGCATGTCGATCTTGATTAGGGGCCCCTCAGGGGGGATGGGCCGACCCGCCGCATCGGTGGGTTCTGAGGATCTCACCTGGAACACCGGTAGACAAGTGTCTGTGGCGGCCTCCTCCGGCTCGCCGTAGTCCCCTGAAGCCATACCCCTGGTCGGGGTGGCTTGGGAGCCCCGAGGCCCTGGAGTGGGAGCCATGGGCTCGGCCTCAGGTGGTAAGGGGAGGCCCCAGAGCAGCTCAGCACAGCAGGAACTGGCCAGCACCCTCAGCCGGGGCCCCATAGGATGCAGGACCCCGTAGTAGAGGACCATGCAGGCCACTCCGAAGGCAAAGCACAGGAAGACGCCGCAGAGGGCGGATGCAGCGTAGGAGTCGGTAGTGACCGGGTCTCTGTAGGTGTACCACAGAGCAGTAAGGATGGTATTTTCCACCAGCACCAGCAAATAATAAACCACCATGCGGTATCGGGTCCTTCCCTCCTTGACATTAAACCAGCAGAAGACGTAGACTATGCCTACCATTATGTTGAATAGCACCTCCTCCCACTTGGACATACAGAAGTCGGTGCCTCCATGGATTACCCAGAACGCCATGGCACACCAGTGCAGCACCACAAAAATGCCAAAGTAGATGTGGAAAACTGAGGCAAAGAGGGCGAAAGATAGCGCCCGAGAAGAAATGGTGAAGAAACGCCATAGAAGATGCACCACCGCTCCCCTGTAGCTCATACTTTTTTGGTCGTCACGGGAATCACGCAGAAGCTTGTGGTATGAGGCCAGAACCCAGGAAAGAGAGAGGAGAGACGCAACCGCTGACACACCTGGATGATAGAGAGACATACAATTATTCTTATTAAATACTTAAAGTGTCATTGCTTATTAATATTTGGAATTAATATGAATATCTTCTAAAAAAAATTATAGTATTAATAATACTAAATAAGCACACAATATTTATAAATGATAAATAATATTACAATTATTGAATTAAAATATAATGTATATAAAATAATGAAACAATAAACAATGGGGTCAGTAAGATTTTTTTCTCAAAGAAATTAATACTTTTATTCAGCATTAAATTGATCAAATGTGATAGTAAATAAATGTATAATGTTACTAAAGATTTATATTTTTAAAAAATCAGTTCTTTTGAATAATCTATTCATCAACAAATTCTGAAAAAATGTATCACAGTTTCCACAAAATTATTAAGCATCAAAACTGTTTTCAATATAGATATAATAATAAGAAAATCATGTGACACTGAAGAGTAATGACTGCTAAAAATTCAGCTTTGCCATCACAAGAATAAATTACATTTACATTTTTGACATTTACTCTATTTTTTATTACATAAATGCAGCCTAGGTGAGCATAAGAGACTTTTTTCAAAAACATAAAAAAACCTTTACTGACCCCAAATTTTTGAACAGCAGTGTACTTAAGTCTTTTTACATGATAAATGGACAAACATCAGAACCACAATAAATGCATTAAAGTGTGGTTCAATTTCCAGGTTCTAATCTATCGGTTATTCTAACACCTGCAATTTTTGTGTGTGTCAAAAAAAAAAAGAACAAAACCACAATGCAATATATGTGTACTGTAATGAATAACATAAACTATCTGCATCTAGTAATGCTAATGAAAAGCACGCTAATACATACAAACAGCATCAATCATTGAATTATCATTTCTACAACACCTGCCTACCATTTGTTGGAGCCATTCTCCAAAACACACCTCTGCCTTGTTCTTTATATCTTTTTTTCTAAGATGTTTACCATTCATCCTGCTGAGCTCAGACTTCGTGTTCATAAAGGCATCTGCACTGCTGGCAGTGCTGTCACCTCAGACGTAAGAAATGGTCTTACGGCTCAGATTATCTGCTGCACAGCAGAAAAAAAACATGCTGCCCACAAACACAGTTGATCATTCAAAAAGTCTCAGCCAGGGAGGGCCTTATTCTTAGATTCATGCACAAGTCAGCCTTTTTTCCAGAAGCACAATATGGATTTGCCATGATGTGTCCGGTTTTCTGAAAGATTAAGATGGTCCTTGGATGTGTTGATGAATTATTACAACACAAAGCTGTGATATCAGGTTGGGCATATACTGGTGTCACTTGAAAAGCTAACCTAACTGAGTTAACTAACCTAATTGTAGCCATGCATCATGTTGTTACAGAGCCCTGAGTTGCACTCATAAAAAATTAAAGGTATATTTCCAACAGTATTTCTAATCAGGAAATTATGCTTGAGCATGCAATGCATGTAACAAATTACCAAGTCAATTAGAAACAACTTTCACTACTGTAATTATTAACCTATAATTGCATTATGCTACACCACAATCACAAAATATGAAAACATGAGTAAATACATCTTCTGAAAGGTATACATTGTGTCACATTCTTTTTTACCGAGGTTTCAGGGTTATCTCAGTGAAATGTACACATCCAAAAAACATTCATCACTGACAAACATAAGCAGTACTGTTTGAAATGTCAGCGGCCTCAGTACAGAGCCTAGAGGCACTCCTTACACTGCAGAGTTTCTGCCCGGTTCTTCTGGATCATGATGCAGAGCTGGAGAACCAGCTGTGGAGCACTTTCCAGAAATGTCTCCAGTAGACGGAGCATGTTGACATCGGCATACTCATACATCATGGCCCAGTAGAAGCGTCGCTGGTTCTCCTTTTGTCTGCGGCTCTGGATGCCAAGATACATTGTTCTGATGTACCTGCAGAGGTACAGATGCAGAAGAGAAAGAAAGTAGATATAGTATAAAGCTGGAATATACAGAGAAGGAATTATACAGATTACATTTCAGATGTAGAAAATAACAGTGAGCACATAGGAGAAACAGAGAAACAGAAAACAAGGGGAGGGATCAGTTAACCAGATTGATATCACATATCCATTATGGATACATTCTCTTCAAACCAGTGTTGTGTTGGGGAGGAACTAAAAGTAGCAATTTTACATTTTTTAAAAGTGTGACAGCAGCTCAGCTTTTCTTATAGTAGTGTAGCTTTTCTTGTAACAATCTACTACAGTAATGTGAAAATGCACTTTGCTGTTTTTGTCACATTTTTGCACAAAGTTTTGTGACTGAGATAGCTAAGGCTAACTACAACTACTATCAAACACAATCTCACACACACACTCTGCTAGAATGTCTCACTCAAACTTCATTTGTCTGTGTATGGTCCAGACAGAGTGTCAGTTTGTGTATTATCTGTGCTCTTTTTTTAATGACGTTTTTTTGCAGGTTACATCATTACTGGAAGGTGGCAACAAGTGCTTATCTTTATTAGGGAGTCATTTGAATTATTAACTCAATTGATTCACTCAGCAACGCGAAACAAGCAACTTCAACTGAATCATTAGTCATCTGTATCATTCACTTAACCGATTCATTCAACAACGCTGATTCCTTAAACAAAACAAGAGAAGGGCTCTAAAAATCTGAAAAATGCCACCTCTGCAGGCAGCATACAGAGGTAGGAAGGCAACAAGGCACATCTGAATCCCATGATCATCTCACATCCTCTATGCTGAGATACATTGATCTGATCCATTTTTGAAGGCAGCATAGATGAATCCTTTGGTGCCTATGATATCCCGCAATTCTGTGCATTCTATTCCGTGACAGTTGAGCTAAAATATTTAAAAGGCATTGTGAAAGTGTGGTTGGTGGTCAGTTTGTGTAAATGTCTGTTTTTGGCCAACTTTTTCCATTTTTGATGTAATTTCAAGGGAGAAATTAGTATTGTAGTAAGTAAATATTCACTTATCCACTCAGTTATTACAAAAGCTCTCTCTATTTTGTTGTAGATCAGATTTTTTTTGTTATGCTCAGAAGTCTGTCTGAAATCAGTCATGTGCAAGTGCTGCCTGCAAAGTCACTGCCTGATAGGGCAATGAGGTAACAAGTCAGCTGCCCAAGCTTTCATGCACAGCCACTGTCTTTGTTAGTGAGTCATTTGAATCAGTCACTCAACCGATTCATTTAACAACACTGTTTCATTTCGGATCAAAATACCACAACTGTATGTTGCTCAGAGACACGACAGTTGATTCTGCTGTGGCTTTGTTTAAAACGATTTTCAGCAATATGTTATATATATATATATATATATATATAGATATAGATGTTTGGGAGCAAAAAGAGTATATATATATATATATATATATATATATATATTCCACATAAATACTCTTTTTGCTCCCAAACATCTAACATTAAATAACATGTTCATTAGGGTTTATTCTATGTGGTTTAGTTGTGCAATCAGTAGTGCGTGATAACTGGAAGTGGATAGTTGTTCCAGCATACATACAGACAGACTGCTAATCTAGCCCTATTTTGTCTTCTCTTCCTGTATTAAAGACACCACTATATACCGGTGGGGATACTGGCCGATAGATGAATCCTTTGGTGCCTATGATATCCCGCAATTCTGTGCATTCTATTCCGTGACAGTTGAGCTAAAATATTTAAAAGGCATTGTGAAAGTGTGGTTGGTGGTCAGTTTGTGTAAATGTCTGTTTTTGGCCAACTTTTTCCATTTTTGATGTAATTTCAAGGGAGAAATTAGTATTGTAGTAAGTAAATATTCACTTATCCACTCAGTTATTACAAAAGCTCTCTCTATTTTGTTGTAGATCAGATTTTTTTTGTTATGCTCAGAAGTCTGTCTGAAATCAGTCATGTGCAAGTGCTGCCTGCAAAGTCACTGCCTGATAGGGCAATGAGGTAACAAGTCAGCTGCCCAAGCTTTCATGCACAGCCACTGTCTTTGTTAGTGAGTCATTTGAATCAGTCACTCAACCGATTCATTTAACAACACTGTTTCATTTCGGATCAAAATACCACAACTGTATGTTGCTCAGAGACACGACAGTTGATTCTGCTGTGGCTTTGTTTAAAACGATTTTCAGCAATATGTTATATATATATATATATATATATATAGATAT
>NW_015546234.1:1732913-1739999 GCF_001515605.1 Sinocyclocheilus anshuiensis | reverse complement strand
GTTCTGTGTCAGCGACTGCCAGGGATTGATTATCTGTGATCTTGAGCATGGATGATCTTCTATATTTATTGGAAGGCACAAACTTGGGCCACATTTCTATCTAATTTCTTACCTAAAGCTCAATTATGATGCTTTCATGAGAGAAGCTGAGACACATTAAGAGCCTAGGTGCTGAGAGGAGAAAATTACATTCAGCCATAATAACAGGACTGAGACTTTGAGGTCAACAGGAGGTAAATGGGACTCACAGGCCCAGTATCTGAGAAAATGAAACTGCCTCCTAAAAAACAGAGTGTAATGATACAACTACACCACTAGAGGGTTCACTTTACTGTTATGTAAAACAGGCTGTAAAATACAATCTGTAAAAACTGCAGACATTCAGTTACTTAAAGGTGCTTAAAGCAAAAAATGTCCCTACTACCTGACAGATATAATTAAAAGTTTTATCCCTGTTTTTATTAATATATATATATATATATATATATATATATATATATATTGCATTCTAAATTGTTGTGTGGACTCCTAGCAACCACTTTATGGAAGCTAATAAGCATCTGAATAAAGAACAAATATAATAAATAAAATAAGATACAAAGTCAAAGTTACAAAATAAAGCTGCAGTTATAAGAAATAACACACTCTTATGTCAATTCATTACTAATTCATAACTATTTTACATTATGGCAATTTGGTGGTGACTTGTTATGAATTCATACACTATAATTTGTGCATATTTATATGATCTGCTTTCGCCCCAGTGAGGGTTAGATTTAGGGGTGGCCTTTTCTAAAAAAAAAAATGTTTACATTTTCGAACAAATTCATACGAAATTACCAGCTCGTAAAATAGTTACATTTTCCCATAAGAACGAGTCGTAAATAAAGCTGCAATTATGAGAAATAATGTCACAATTACAAGAAGTAAATTCACAATTGTAAAAAAAATAAAGTTGCTGTTGTGAGATAAAGTCAACCTATGTATTTTTTTTTTCATTCTGAAGTTGAAATGGCTTCTTTAAAAAACAAATCAATCTTGTTTGAAAATATTATAAGCATTTAGGAATCACTCATGCGTCCAAATGACATGCATTTTTGTGCACTTCAAATCTTTGTTACACAGAAAGCAGTGTAATACACAGTACAGTGAAAGGACTGATGGGAAACACATTTATGCACAAACTTCAAAGTTAGTCACAGATGCCATCCCACCTCCTTGGCTCCAGTCCATAACAATGTTGACGAGCGTAATCTCCTGCCATCTCAGCTCTATGTTTCTTTCATGTCTGCTTTTGCCATTCTGTTCACTCAATATGTTCTTCATGGCTTACTCATCCACACCGTCTGTAAGTGCACCCTGTCTCCCTGCTCTCCACCTCTCTCTGGACCACCGAGCTGGGAAAGCTGTGTACATTACACTGAAACCTACAAAATCTCATTTTTACTGCTTCAGGTATGGATTTTGAATGTAAAAACTCAGCAGCAGGTCCTATATCAGCATGAAAGGGGCAGCTGCTGCTTGAAGTTGCTGTGACAACACATTAAGTACAGAACATGGCTACAGCTGCTCTAAAGTCCCACACACAATAGTTGCACAGATGCTATCTGCTGTTGAAAACGTAAATTGGTGTGAAACTCATTTTCATGTTCACCCCCTTACAAAAGTACTGTATAGTTACACCATGGTACAGTGATGGTTTCAGGTATTTGATATACTGAAAGTCAACATGAACATAAACTAGCACCAACAGCTATTTAGGCAATAGCTAGTGAGCAATGTAAACTAGCCAGAATATCTATTTGACTATTGGTGAACATTATAAACTAGCTGCAATAGCCAGCTCAAGGTAAACATTATGAACTAGCCTTAGCCATTTAGCTATTGGTGAACATTATAAACAAGCCACAATAGCTATTTGGCCAATTGTACACATTATGAACTAGCCTTAGATAGTTGCCTATTGATGAACATTATAAATTGGCTACAATAACCGGGTCATGGTAAATATTATTACCTAGGCTTGTAGCTATTTGGCTAATCATAAACATTATTATATACTAGCCTTAGCTATTTGGCTATTGGTGAATATTATAAACAAGCCAAAGTCGCTATTTAGCTAATTCATTTAATTTTTTTCAAATTCATTTTTGATGACATGTTTCCAAAGTCATAATGTAAACATCTATCCAACAATGAAATTTATTCTGAAGAAAAACAGGAATACTCATTAAGAAACTAAAAACAACTTTAACGTCCCGTCGAGACTGTCCATACATTTTTCTCTAATGGCCTAATTCTTGTCTTATGAGGACTGTATACTGTAACAATTTTTTCTATCACATTTGCAGGTTCTTCAGAAAATGACTGCTTCTCTCAATGACTCTTGGGAATCACATGCTTTTTTGAAGCAAGCGTGCCTTTAGAATCGTTCACCAGAATGTGCTTTGAATGGAGCGTAATCTCTCTCTGCCGCTCACTGCTCTCATGAAGCTAATTACAACTATAATCATCTTTGCATTCGTTGCAAAGCTTAATGGCTTCAACAGGAGCCGGTAATTATGTAAAAGTAGGAGTAACATTTGGTGGCAAACATCACTAACAACAGCAACAAAAAGACATTCTTGTGCACACCGGCAAAGCACATTATGCTTCTTTGTGAAATTTAATTCTTCAAAACAGCCTAGGCTGCAACACATCTCAGCACAAAATGTTCCAGCAACAAGTTTTTTCTCTCTGTTTTATTTAACATTATCTGAGGATTTTATGCCTCTAAATTCCCTCAAGTTATGTCCACACAGTCAGTGTTTGTATAACAAACTGATCTTTTTTATGGAGTAACGCAATATTGTAATGCATTACTTTTAAAAGTAACTTTCCCCAACACTGGTTATGATGAAACTGAAGACCCAGTGTTATTGAGAATAATAAAGTAGTAAACAAAAAAACATAAAGAAGCAGAACTCGACTAGATAGACGAGGCTTGACCAAGGACTCTAAACATAAATGTAAAAGACTCTCAAAACTCAGTCAGGAAAGAACAAAATGTACACTTAAAAGTGGGGTAAGTATATCTTACATCTATCCACATTCCCTTGCATAATTTGTCTATAGCACATCTGTACATACAATATACTGTTTACTGTCTCTTTCTCTATTTTGTATTGTTTTTACATATTTATTTTTACTCACTTGTTTTTATTTTGTTATCTGTGTCTTGTCACTTGTCAACATGTCTGTGTACTGGAAGCTTCTGTCACCAAGACAAATTCCTTGTGTGTGTAAGCACACTTGGCAATAAAGCTCTTTCTGATTCTGATTCTGATTAAACCATTTCAATTATAAATTATGTGCTAACTAGTCTCAATTCAACATTAACATTAAAATGCTACCTACTGCGATACAATATAGTCAAATAATAGCAACGCTCTCCCACATATTTGGCTATTCTAACTGTGCTTATTTCCATCGTTGGTATAAGTAGCAGTGGGTGGTAATGGACAAGAAATGTACAGTTTTATACAATCCTGCTCTTAATGTTTCTTTAGTCATTCGGCAATCCTACAGCATGAACCACTGTAGGGAAACCACCCTTACACCAACAACAACCAATGCTGATACAAAACTAACCAACAACAGTTCATCACCGAAAAGACTGACCAACAACAACCAATGAGTAAACAAGACTAACCAACAATGTCCAGTGAAGACTTATCAACAACATCCAATGACTAAACAGGACTAACCAACAATATCTAATGACTAGTCAAGACTAACCAACAACATTGGAAAACTAAACAAAACTGACTGACAGCAACCAGTTATGGGTGTCTAAAGACGAGGATTCAATAAACAAGTTAATGAAACAAGATCTTACAAGATACAGTAAAACAGCAAAATAAAAATATAAACTATATAACTTAATGTTCAGAAATGAATCTTAAATTCTTGCAAAAACGATCTACAGATAAAGGCTGTCTACACATGAGAGATTGCTTGCAGTTCTCTGATGATGGATGATGTGCATGTGTGAAAGGCTGTCAATTTATTGAAAAGAGCTTCACTCTGCTGTCATTGTATGTCTGAATGTGTCATGCACAGAGCCCATTTACCACTTCACTGCATGAATCAGATTTCTGGGGACAAGTGGCAAAACTGCACATGCATCTGAAAAATGCAAAGTGAACAGGACTTTTCACCAGAGTTTCACCTGTCACAATGTCAACAGGATGAACTGTGTAGCTTGCTGAGTTTTTCCTCAACAAAGAGAGGATCTCAAACCGTGCAGCCAGTGTTTCAGCTCCATTTCACCGCTCAATCATTCAGTCAGCTGACTGAAGGTGACGCAAAATGTTCCGAGAAGGAGCCTGTCCGCAGGAAAGAAAAATCACAAATGAGATCTCAATTGTTTCTACACTTATTAGATAACGTGAGCAAGAATTCTCTTAGAATTCTCATGTGTATATATTTCTTATAAATATGTGGTGTAAAGAGGCGTATTCAATGCACTGTATGTATGAACAGCATTTTTAATGTACTTAAAGGAATAGTTCACCTGAAAAATTCAAATGTGCTAAAAATGTACTCAGCCTCAGGCCATCCGAGATGTTGAGTTTGTTTGTTTTTAGGAACAGATTTGGAGAAATTTAGCATTACATCACTTGCTCACCAGTGGATCCTCTGCAGTGAATGGATGCCGTCAGAATGAGAGTCCAAACAGCTGATAAAAACATCACAGTAATCCACAAGAAATTGACATGACTCCAGCAATTAATGTTTTGTAAATATCTATCCATAATAATGCTTTCTCCAGTGATAATTTTGTCTCGTCTGAAACAGGAGAGAAATAAGCACAGGTCAAGCACCAATTACACGTGAAAACAGTCCAAAACCATTGTAAACAAATATATTTTTGAATTTTGATGTGAGAGGGCAACAGGGCATGGACTTTTTCACTGGAGGAAATGTTATGGATTTATGGACTGGTGTTTTAGCAAGAAGCAAAGGTTTAAAGTTTAAACATCTTGATGGATTTGTTTTATTACAACACACATTCTTTTCACTTCACAAGATGTTAATTGATGGACTGGAGTCGTATGGATTACTTGTGGATTATTGTGATGCTTTTATCAGCTGCTTGGACTCTCATTCTGACAGCACCCATTCACTACAGAGGATCCACTGGTGAGCAAGTGATGTAATGCT
This sequence comes from Sinocyclocheilus anshuiensis, assembly GCF_001515605.1. Lineage (NCBI taxonomy): Eukaryota > Metazoa > Chordata > Actinopteri > Cypriniformes > Cyprinidae > Sinocyclocheilus > Sinocyclocheilus anshuiensis. Next base: position 1,734,794 of record NW_015546234.1, on the reverse strand, counting down.
ACATTTCTCCAAATCTGTTGCAATGAATAACAAAACTTTTCTACATCTTGGATGGACTGAGGTTTCATTTTTGGGTAAACTATTCCTTTAAATTAACACAAAAAAGAGAGTGTCACATCATTGACCCACAAAGGTTTGCAATCAGGTCAGATTTAAATAAAAACACAAAATAAAGAGAAATGCCTAAAGACGAAGTTGACACACAAAACCTCCTAAGCTTATAAAAGAGCAACGTCTGAGCAATAAAACATCCCTCTGGGGTTGAAGAAATGTGAGAAGGTGTGTCAATGCTGGGAAAGTCAACTGCGGTTTTCCTTCAGAGGCTTGTCTGATTCAGGAGGGGCTCAAAGCATTTGCCCTTAACATACATAATTGATCTCATCTTATTGTATGATATGTAGCCCACTCATGTAAGACAGGGCTGCTCTTCTCATGCTTGAACATAGCAAGAGCAATACCAGCAGAACCCAGGAATGAGAGCAAATGCTGACTGTTTCAGCCAGTATGTGCATAAGATCCATTATTCAGACCTATGACTTCTGATCTTTGACAGGTGTTGGCTGCTCCGCACAGGGCAGGAGAAGAGAGGGAGAGGAGGAGGAGGAGGAGACAGAAAAGGCAAGTGAAGGGGTAGGGTGAGCGGAGACGTGAATTGGGTGAGGGGAGGGAGGCTATGGATCAATAGCTCTGGCTTTTCAAGAACTGCATCATAACCAGAGCTAACATCTGGCATTCACTGACATTTTCTGTTAGCCTGGTAAATGTCAGGGGTGCTAACAAACAAACCTACCAGTATGCTCCTTGCCCCCCCACACTCATATGTCCCTCAAATGTTGCAGCAGTGTGAACCCATGAAAGCCCACTTGTGTGCTCCTGATTCCTGACTTGAATGGGAGGAGCAAATGAAGAGTTCACTGGCAGCCATGCAAGCATCCTTTCCTGTAATCTAGCGCTGCTAATGACCGCATGAGAGTTCTGGCGCTTTTAGTTCACGCGTCTTTGAGCTTATCTATATACGCCAGTATTTTGCAATGCCGAAGTAAGCTATTTTCTTTGAATGTGCAAGACTTCTGATTCACTAGCCACTGTAGATAAATAACTACATTATAAGAGTAACAAAGTGAAGTAAATACAATCCACTGTGTTTATGATTACGATAATCAATTAAAATTATATGATAACAAATATCAGCTTGTAATATCTTTTGTACAGCTAAAATAACTGACACTGTAAGCCTCACATACTCAAGTTACAAACAGCAGCACCCATTCTTACATTTAAAACAAGGTGGATACAGTACACAAGTTCAGAGCTAACACAAAATTAAAACTGCCATTCTTTGAGGAAATAAATTACCAACATTGTATTATTGAGTGAGTACCAACAGTCTCATGACAAGTCATACCTCTTTAAAGTTTGGGCGAATTTTGGCAAAAAAAAAAATCATTTTGACACTAGAAGTTTTTTTTACAGTCTATGGATGAACTCCCCAAATTTGACAAATTTATCTTTTAGAAAATACACACATTTAAAAGTGCACTACGTAATATTGACAGCTAGCGGTTGAAATGGGTACTGCAGTCCAAATTCAAAATATTGTTTCTCCCGCCCCCTCCTCCTCAGACTCGATGCTCACGCGGGTTGCCAGATTGAGGACACGCAACAGGAACGAATGCAAGTGACGATGAAAGCAATGATGAGCCTTATACGGTAAGTTGATTTATCCGCGTTTTATTAATGCCTCTGGTCATAGAGCTTTGACGATGGATGCCAAGGCTTTTTAGATTGGGAAGAATCTGCGATCTCTACCTCAGTTAATTTGCTCGCTTCCATGGCTGCAATAAGATGTGTTTTCCACCAACTTGCAACCGGCAACCGGGG
>NW_015546234.1:1721629-1732903 GCF_001515605.1 Sinocyclocheilus anshuiensis | reverse complement strand
TGAGCAGACGGAGGGGGGGGGGGGGGGGGGGGGCTTACACAGACCAAAGCAAAAACAGACATACCGACAAGGAACACGCATTTCAAAGTTTCAACTGGATGTAGCACTGTTTTTCGGAGAAACAAATATGTGAACTTAGCATGTTTTTTTAAACATATTATGGCATTTTAATGCTTTAGTACAGTCAACAAATTGCATATAGCACCTTTAAAAAGTATAATATTTCTCTTCTGGGAGAATGAACCAACTATATAAGTCTTAGTATTTCCTGCACTCATAAAACTATTGTCCAATAAAATGCTCTCTGTAATGAGAACATCCCCTCATAGGAATATCATCTACTTGTGACTGGCAATAGCAAGTAGAAAATCATTATTTACAGCTGTGATGTGAACTAAATAACTAATTGTTTTTTTTTTAAAAGGGCCCTTTGATATGTCCCACCCAATTTCCTGTTTCAATTAAAAATACTTAAACTCAGAAAAGAAAGCTGACCTTGTCAAGTGGTATATTTGAGTGCCTATCTAAACCTTTCAAATACACAAAATAATGTTCTTTTTAGCAACATCATATGACCCCTTTAACTTTCACTCACACAGAAATCCTTATTCGATTACAGTCTTTCCCTCCCAATTTCCACAATCTCAGCATGTGCTACACTTGAAGACCTTTGCGTTGAGACATTTTAGACCTTTTGTCTGAAACCTGGCTCCCCTTGAATTATCGGGCCTGAGATCACTGCGTTCGCTCACGCCTCGTTAGCTAGCCTGCACTTGGCCTGAACCGTTCCAGGTAACATCCGAGTGCTCTAAGGATCTGCCCATCTGCACCGCAGATACAGACCATTTCCTGATGCGCACATGCCAGTGCTAACGACTAATGGTTCAGTGGGGCATATGGTGCATCAGGTCATGCTTAATTAAACTCACAAAAACACACATTGTTTTGATAGAAACAAAGAGTTTTCAAGAGATAACAAGAGAGCAGGTTTGTTCCCACCAAAAACTGTTGAACTGTTGTTCCTACCTTTATCTAAACTTTGTCTATACCTTTCCCATCTAGTTCAAATGTCCCAGTTTGATGTGCAGAGACAACAGCATTTAGTCTACTAATAATATCGAAAAGTGGACATACATCTCACCTTTTTTTTTCTGTCTTTTTCTGTCATGAAAATTTCCACCAGTGTCATTTCCACCACATTCCAAATGCTTTGTTTACACATAGTTCACCCAAAAATGAAAAATTATTCACTAACCATCATGTTGTTCCAAACCTGCTTTGTTGTAGACCTCTTATGCGGACATTAAAAGAAGATATTTTGAAGAACGTTGGGGTTTAAACATCAGACATTACTTTCACTGCATGAACAAAAAAAACAAAACACTTGAGAATTCTTTTTACATTTTTCATACATATCATGCAGGTTTGGAATGACATAAGGTTGACTAAATGAAAATATATATATATTTTTTATGGGGTTGGTGGTGCTGGTGAACAAGCCATTTGATGGAAATTGTGGTGGGACTGACATTTCTAACATTTTCGGGAAAAAATGGCATTAAAATATTGTTACGACTAATTACATTGTTATCATTTTATGTATCATACACATACCAATTAAATACAACTTATTCAGTTATTATTTAAATTTAGTTATTAACATAACTCATCCTAAAAAAAATGCTAAAAACAAAACAAAAATAAATAAATTAAATGAATAATACACACACACACACTAGATGTACTAGATGTTTAACCAGTGACCAATTTTTGGAGGGCTCTTAATAAAAGCATAAAATAGGCTTACATTTTTCCCTGTCTGCTGCCTTTCACCTCACAAGACAGTCACTAGTAAAGGTATTATAAGCCTCTTGGAAATGACACATTTCATGCCTTTCATGTATTAACAAAAGCACTGTCGGCCCTTTTGAATATTACTGCATGCTAAGATGTCCTCCATGTTGGTTATTTTGCATATTTTTGAAGTACATATGGCTAATTAGTTGGAGAGATGTGTGTGGGCTGTGTGTGTGTATGACAGGACACCAGTGAGTCACTAAATGAGTCATTGAGCTGAGGTGAGGGGGACACTTTCTTCAGGTCCTCCACACCACCTGCTGAACGCTCCTCCAGTTTCCCAGCATCCCTTTCTTTCCTTTACTATCTGTTCCCTATTGATTTATGATTCCATTTTCCTTCTATTCCTGGTTCTAATCATTATTTACCGCTCTCCGTCGGCTCTTTCCCTCTCCCTCTCTCCAGATTATTTGTCTCTGCTGAGTTTCTCTTTGATTATGCGCAGCGTCTCTGTCCCTGTGCATTTCAGGTATTTATAGCCACAGTCCTATTCACTGTGATGGAGAAACACACAAATGGCTACAAATTAAATTTGAGCTTTTATGAAAGTGTGACAGGGCCAGATTTAGACCCGACCGGTTGTCTCTGGAGAAAGCCAGAGAGTGCCTCCCATTACATCACTATGATGGCAACAGTGAGGGCGTAAACGCTTCCCAGTGGGGTACAGAAAGCTTTCCATGTATTAGAGCAGTACACAAGACTTTTATGATAGAGAATACAATGAATCACAAATCCTGAGAAGGCCTTAAATCGCTAGTACTTACAGATACTGTATGTTTACAGCATTACACAACCGAATATACACGATTATAAAGTATGCGTCTGGACCAGGTGTGAAGCCTTTATGACAGATAGCCACACTTAATCACTACTAATGTACAGAACAGAATGCTGTGGCAGCTGCACACAGTGAACTAATATTACAAAGAGTTCAAGCTGATGCTAAGCAAAGCTAAAAAGACTCAAAAACAGAATTAGCCAGAGAGCTAAATATGCTAAAACATGCAAACAACTGATAGAGGCCATTGAAAACCAGTGTCCAAGTGTACATGTGCCTATGACCCAAGAAACAACCAAACAAGACATGGATAGAGACGTTAACTTAGCATCTTGGACCTGTCCTGACAGTGTAACAACACTAATTTCCCTTGTGAAAAAGAAGTGTGCTTAATTGTATTGTATGTGCACTTGTAATGTAGTACATCAAACCTTAAAAGTGTGTTTTTACAGTAAATAACTGTACTTGCAAGGTACAAGGTCACTTTAGTGTACTAGGATAGTTCAGTAAAAACAGCTGATGGTAGTCATAGACTTCCATAATATAAAAAAAATACTATGGAAGTCAATGGCTACCATCAACTGTTTGTCTACTAACGTTCTTCAAAATATCTTCTTTTGTGTTCAGTAGAAGAAAGAAACTTGCGGTTGAGTAAATGATGACAAAATTGAATCTATTTAAAGAATGTACACTTTCAGGACTTTCTTAACACACTTGAGTACACTTTTAAAAAGTGCACTTTGCAATAATGAAAATCTTTTTTTTAAATTTTTTTTTTTATACATTTTAAGGATTTAAAAGTATAATTTAATTCATTGTTTAAACTTTTTTTTGTTGCTGTTGTGCTTTAAAGAAGTACACTTACTTTGATGTGTTGACTAACATACAAAAGTGTAATAAATAATGTCATCAGTTCAAGCCCGAAAGGGGAACAGACACAGTAATGATGCAGTACACAAGCCGCGGTTAAGACAGCTGACTCCACTGTGATGTGACCCTCTCTCTCTCTCTCTCTCTCTCGCTCTCGCGCTCTCTCTCTCTCTAGTTCTCTCTCGCGCTCGCTCTCTCTCTCTCTCTCTCGCTCGCTCGCTCGCGCGCACACACACACGATGCGCAAAACTCCGCATTTGAACAGTCAATAGCAAATACTTGAACTAATAACAAAACAGTAGCTGATTCAGAAGTGCCAGATTGTCATAGCAAAGTCAGAATTACCTCCTCTCCTAGGTTCACGAAACGGTCGTCCATAAAATGCATTGCTGTTCTGTTGTAAGTAATCTTAAAGATTCCTAAATGCATCTACTTCCGGAAGGCCAAATAAAGTGCTTTTGCTTTCGCACTGAAACACACAGCGTCTCCCTGACATGCTGCTTCAACACTACTGCGGTTCCTGAAACCACGCCTTCTTTCTTTGCGTGCACATTTGGGCGGCATTATGCAAATATTTCCACATAGTGAGGTAGATATGTGGGGGCGTGTTAGAACGAGCCGTTTTAGGGGGGCGTGGCAGAGACTTAACTTTGATAAAGAATATCTCTTTGGTTTTGAGACTTTAGTCTTTGCAACTTCAGGGATCTTATCTATGCACAATCAGCTTGTAACACTCCAAAGAGAAAGGAAAACTTGAAATCGCATCATATGACCCCTTTAATATATTTCAAATGTGCTAAATTGCAAGCATGCGGGATCCAGTCATATAAGTGGCCTTATAACAGCTTCATAGGGCCAGAAATGTTGCGATTATACTGAATACTACTCACTTTATCTCAGTAACCCCCATTTATCAGACATGTTCGCTCATGGAGGAAGTTATCTGACTGCGAATAGCTCGTTTCTACAAAAGGTAGGCTTGAAAAACTCATTAACTGAAATTGTTTACGTGATGCTGCATCAATGCCACTAGGTGTCAGTATAAGTCCAAGATGACTGCAATATCTGACGGTTCCGAGAGTTCAAGGTTTGTCTGGTTAGCACGGTCAATTAGCACCTGCTGGTAGATATTGTAACTACACTATTACTGTTACATGAAGCATGACATTAAGTTTTTTTCTCCACTGACAGACATTTAAAAATTAGCTTTGTATTACAGCCAGCCACCATAACATAAACAAAAAATGGCCAACTGCACCTTTAATAGTCAAAAAGACATGCACAGCAATTTCAAATAACTGTTTTATCTTTTACTGTATTTTAAAATATAATTATTACTAATTATTTATTCCTGTGGTGGCAAAGCTGAATTTTCAGCAGTCATTACTCCAGTCTTCAGTGTCACATGAGCCTTCAGAAATCATTCTAATATGTTGATTTAGCAGTTAATGCTAACCATTTGGCACCAAATTACAACTTCAGTATCATTCATGAATAAAAACTATATTTAGAAAGAGCACAAAAAGAGCATTTGTCAATTTGTTTTAGTGTGTAGGCCTATATGTGTGTGTATGTCTCGCACTGCCTCACACGGCTCATAGTCAATGGAACTGTGAGTCCCTCACGCTCTGATTCTCTTCATGGTCTTTTGTCACTATTAGCAACCGCCCGCTCATATCACAGCTAGAGTCTGGATCACATGAGTTCATGTTGAGGAGAGGGAGGGGAAAAAAGGATGTGGTCAATGCAAAAAGAGCTTCGTACCTCATATTTATTGTATGGGAGGAGTCTGATGAAATCTGAAGCAGGCGGAAATCAATGAGTATGTTTACATGTACAACAAAATGTTTATATCAGTTAATTATTCACTAACGAAAAAGGCACACATAAAAATAATTTAGTTTTAACCCATTAGAAATATGAATGGAAGCCTATGTGCAGCTACATCTCACAATTGCAACTATTTCTCATAAGTTATGAGTTAATTTCTTACAATATGTCTTTATATCTCACAATTGCAGCTATTTCTCATAATTGTGGGTTAATATCTCACAATACTACTTTATATCTCAAAATTGCGATGATATCACACAATGTATCTGTGGGGACCAATTTTATTCTTTATGTGAAAAAAATTGCATTTTTATTTAAATATTTTTAAATATAAACAATATTATTAAAAAATTTGGAGTAGGTAAGATTATTTAATGTTGTTGAAAGAAGTGCTCACTAAGAATTCATTTATTTGTTCAAAAATACAGTAAAAACAGTGATATTGAGAAATATTATTACAATTGAAAATAACTCTTTTCTATTGTATTATGTTTTAAAACGTAATTTATTCCTGTGATGCGAAGCTGAATTTCAGCATCATTACTCCAGTGTCACATGATCTTTCAGAAATCATTCTAATATGCTGATTTGCTGCTCAATAAACATTTCTTATTATTATCAATGTTGGAAACAGTTATGCTGCTTAATGTTTTTGTGGAAAATGTAATAAATGTTTTCAGCATTCTTTGACGAATAAAAAGTTCAACAATTTGAAATATTGTTATATATGTATATATGTAATGTTGGTAACATTATAAACTGTCACTTTTGATCAATTTCATGCGAGCTTTCTGACCAAAAATATTATTAAAAATGTTACTGACCCCAAACTTTTAAACTGTATGGTGTGTATATTTTGCAAAACAAGGCTTAGTATCTTTTGCTTCTCAAGTATATATATTTATTTGTTTAGATATTTTTACTAGAAAACAAGACAAATGAGAAAATAATGGCAGTATAAAACAACAAGCAGAATCAAGCATAGAAGCGAACACAAAGAAGATCCTTCCAAAATGAGATCTGATTCCCTACAAATGATGCGTTTTGACAGCATGAGAGCACAACGTTCTGCATGTATATTTCTGATCATTTGATTATATTCCAGAAAGATAATGTTCAAGTTAACGTTCGCTGCATGCAGCAGTAAACTCCAGACCTTTATCCACCGCTGCTGTTTGACACATCTCATACCTGTTGTCCTTGTACACTGTGCCACTATGTCCCACTACTACAGCTGAAATCCTCAGTTACAAAAGTGCCTTACATACAAGTACATCATCTCGGTCAGAAAGCATTTCTTGTTTCTGCCCTGGGGACCCGGAGAGCAGCTAATTGTGTAGAAAGTGTGGCCTTTTGAGTCAGTGCACCAGCCAATCAGAGGCCACCGGGACTTTGCCAGGGATGTTCCGATTCTTCACTCAGATAGGCTATAAATGTATATTCATGTCCACGGCGATGCATCTCCATCGTTGCGAATAAGCAATAACAGTGAGCTTTTTAGTTCATTTTTTAGTTCATTTTTGTTGGCTGGCTTATTGGATGATCATTAGGCTTTATGTATGCAGTAAATTATTTTCATCGATTTCATCTCCGATGCTTTCCGTGGAGTTTCATAACTAAACAAACCTCAGGCTTGTGCAAATACAACAAAAACAATGCCCGAGTTTCAAAGAGACCCGAGTCCAAAGCGAATGCAGGAGTTGAGTGATGTAATGACAGCTGAGCGTCCTTTGATTCCAAACAAAGGGAATATGGACAATTTTTGGCAGTATGGAAGAGAGCGGGATTTTCTCTGCCGCCTTTGGAGCTTTGAGAGCTCCCATCAACCAGACATGGGCGCACACTAAGCCAGGATTAAAAGAAAGCACTTGACCTACTTGCTTTTCAGGAGAACGCTGCGGCTGCCTGTCTTTCCCTTTCAGTCATTGAAAATCATGTCGTGCAGGTTTATCCTATTTGAGACTGTAATTACGGCAGGTGGCTTACAGTTTCGGAGAACCCTCGCGACATCACGGCAATTGAAATCAATTATCAATACTATCTCGCAGAGGTCTTAGATTTCTGCCTGCTAGTTTACAGTTGGTGGCAGCACACACTAGCTGAGCACACTAACTTACAAGCATTTACTAGTGTCTGCATTTATAAGCAGGCAATTTGTCATTCTAAACAGTATGGTTTCAGTGTGTTGTTTTGCACAAAGGCTGAACGAAAAAGTCTCAGAAAGGACATTTTTCTCTCAAAGAATCGCTGACTTCGGAGCAGCGCTAAAATTTGTACTCAGCAGTGAGAATACTGAAATTTGCCTATACTTACCTTGAGCAGAGCTTTGAAGACAGTTGAAAGAAATGTGTTTGTGAACAAGGTGTTTCCTATAATAAATATACACAGCTGTGGTCGTACGTTTACAAAGACCCTGCAGAATCTGCAAAATGTTTGTAGAAAATAAGAGGGATGATAAAAATTGCATGTTGCTTTTTTATTTTAGTACTGCCCTGAGTAAGCTATTTCATTTAACAGATGTTTACATGTAGTACACAAGAAAAAACAATGCAAAACAATGGAAAGTAAAAAAAAAAGCCAGGGTGATAGAACCGTCCTTATATCATCATGAAGAAAAATTGAGTTCCATTGTATGGACAAAAAAAACAAAACATGGAAGTCAGTAAGAACTGAAACTATATTCTTCAAAATATCTTCTTTTGTGTTCAACAGAATAAAGAAACTCATACAGGTTTTGATCAACATGAGGATGAGTAAATGATGACAGAATTTTTTATTTTTGGGTGAACTATCCCTTTAAGAAATTTTGTATCCAGGACTGATGGCAACAATTTGTAATATGTAATCATATTGATTTTGTATTATTGTAGAAATAATCTTGGTCACTGCATTTCTTTTTCTTTTATTAAAAACAATTAAATAAAATGATGTGCTCCAGGGATGGAACAATTAATAAAAATATATTTAGTAATTAAAAACAATTTATTATAAAGTCACAGTAATTTCTATAATGAATATTAAATTACATACATTTTCTAGTTATGTTCTGAAAATATTTAATCGGATAATATTGATTTTGATGTCAGACTAGAGAGCAAATGATGAATCAGTTTTAATGAATTGATTAAACCAGTTCACAGATGTGTCCAAAAGATTCATTATGGAATCAGCCATCAGTGATTTTAAAATTTGAATGTGAATGATTTCTTAAATGTCAAATAAACTGAAAATGTATTGTAAAAGTCATAGAAGCTCAATGTTCAGTAAAGGAAATAGAAAAAAGTGATATGGGCAATACAGAAAAGACTTGTGATACAGGCAATGTGAGAAACAAGGATTATATGCGCAATAGAGGAATGACCAGGATGAAGATGAGGAAAAAGAAGAAGAGGAAGACTAAAAAGAGCGATGGGAAAAAAAGAGACCCATGAGGTAAACTAATCACCGGATATGCAATGCAATTTTCTGGCTCTGTGCCTCCATCCTCTCCAGGGCTCCTTTACTATTCCGCTCACACACACGGTCTCATGCCCACTCCATCTATCAGACTATACCATTTCACAAGCACCCCCTCCCCCAGACAAACCCTACCAGACACATCCACTCCGCCTTCCCACGCAGGGGAGTTTGGGAGTGGAGAAGTGGGAGAGGTAAATCAGAAGGGGAACAGGATGCTGGAAGGAACGCAGGGAGATTTTTGTGCTCTGGGGATAATTATAGACTGTATTTAAGCAGCAAAAAAAGGCATCGTGCAAAAGAACGACAGCTGTTTTGCTCTACGCAGGTCTCTCAGGAGGGAGCGAGTAAAGAGTGTTTGATAGTGCATCTGTAACGTTTGAGGGTGCGTTGATATCGTTGATATTGCGTCAAGAACATTTACACGGTGCTTTCATGCAAACGTTCAAAGGTTTATTCTGTCAAAAACACACAAATCGGGATGGAAATGCCTCGTGTCCCATTTCCGACATGCTTAGCTGGGAGATAATAAGGGGAACAAACGTGCAGTTTTGAATTGCTTCCCAAGGGGAGGACGCCCGGGGAAGCATGAATCAGTTACGCCTCTCGAAAATATGGCTCACAAATGAAGACACTGCAGTTCTTTATGTGGATGTTTCATTTCTTATGCCTTTGAGATGGGTTTCCCGCCATCACCGTGTCTCAAATCATCCATCAAAATACACCTTCCTGGTCCTGTAGTTGGGCCTGGGGCAGATGCTCTAACTTTGGTGGACTTGTACTGTAACACTGTGAGCTCAGAGGTGGCTGAGGAGAGGCACGCCGACCGCAGGGCGTTTCCTGACACAGAGCGTATGTCCTATGAGTCAGTCTGACCATGACGACAGACGGTGACAGACAAGTCATCAGCTTGCAGTGCTGCTGGATCCCGGGACGTTGTGTCACACCATTTTCAGAGCTGCACTAAGAATACAAAGGTTGCGTAACTATATATTACCCAAATATCAAAGACTAGGATCCCAAATCATGTAGTATGTTGAAAACCATGTGTGAAAAAAGAGAGAGACCTAAACCCAAGAAAAAAACATTCATCGTCTTAAAGTCAATGGGTTTTATGAATAGGATTTTGTCAAATGCCTTAAAGGGGTCATCGGATGCCCATTTTCCACAAGTTGATATGATTCTTAGGGTCTTAATGAAAAGTCTATAACATACTTTGGTTAAATTTTCTCAATGGTAGTGTAAAAAAACACATTTTTTACCTTGAAGTTGATATGATTCTTTAGGGTCTTAATGAAAAGTCTATAACATACTTTGGTTAAATTTTCTCAATGGTAGTGTAAAAAAACACATTTTTTACCTTGCCAAAAACAGCTCTTTTCAGAGCAAGCCGTATTGTTGCATTTTCCTTTAAATGCAAATTAGCTCTGCTGAGCCTGCCCCTCTCTTCCAGCTGCTCTCTGAGGGACTGTTTACTTTAGTCGCATTCATCGTGAAACTTGCTAAATAGCACGTTCAGGGACGATGCTAAGGGGGGGGAAAGTTAGGACAATTCTAAGGGACTTAAGGGATTTTCCACACACTTTTGGGGCCCCCAGAGATCTGTTTTATTAGTAGTAACAGTAGTAGTAGTAATGCAATAGAAATTATAAATGTATCTAGTACCAAAGAGTTACAAATAAAACAAAATTACGGCTTATTTCTGCATTTCCGGCAAAATTATCTCCCACCATTCACTGCATGGTTTCGTCCCGTCCTACATAGCCTAGAGTCACTGAGTGAGATCAGATGGTAAACTGTCAAATTAGAGATGTCCTCGAGTTCAAGGGGGGGCAAACCGAGCCGGACGATTTGGTCAGACGCACTTTTAAACACATTTTAGTTTTGCTATAGAAAATCTACAAATTCACACTCTGATTACATAGAGCAGCAGCAGGAAGTGCGTGAGGTTGTCATGGCAACCAGATACACTGCACGCGAATTACGGCTGCACTTCTATTTTGCCACACTAAACTTAGCAACAAACACGAATACGAACACAAATAATACACAATAAACATGTCTGTCAAAACGATCTCAAAGGATGCTTTTATTAAGCAAATCAAGGAGTGAATTATTCATCCACTGTTTAAAAAAAAATACTTTAGCTGGGTTTCCACAGGCAGGGTCACAATTATCTACAGTGTATGAAGCTAAAGGTTTTTGGGTTAAGGTTCATAATGTAGAACATTTTTAACATTGTATTCTGTATGTGCATAGGTAGCTAGCAAACAAGGAATACAGCCGTTAAGCTAATAGTCACATTTAGCTGAGTAAGGTCATGATGTTGGATACTGCTGGAAATGCTGCTATGGGGTATCCTATTTATTATTTTAGGATTTTTTTTTGTTTGCCCCAGTGAAGCATTTCTATTAATATAACTGATTAAGTAGTCAAACTCATTCCATATCAGCAGAATAGTGTGGTACAGAAAGTCTATG
>NW_015546234.1:1714098-1714789 GCF_001515605.1 Sinocyclocheilus anshuiensis | reverse complement strand
TTGAGGGCGCTCCTCCTGTTTCTTTGTTACATGTTTTGAACTCTGTTTCCCATAGACCTTTGCCTTGTCGTTCTGTTCTGATCATGATCACCTGTTAGTAATTTACTCATCATCCCATCACTATTTATACCATGCTCACTCTGTTTGTCTTTGCTGCAGTATTGTTTGAGGTTACATCGTGTTTTCTGTTCCCTGTGTTTTGGATTACCTTTTGCCACGTTTTGTTCTGTTTATTTGTTCTATAATAAACTGCACTTGGACCTAACCTTGTTTTCTTCTGGCATTCCGTGACAGATACACTGCACGCGAATTACGGCTGCACTTCTATTTTGCCACACTAAACTTAGCAATACAAATAATACAAATAATACACAATAAACATGTCTGTCAAAACGATCTCAAAGGATGCTTTTATTAAGCAGTGAATTATTTGAATTATTCATCCACTGTTTAAAAAAAAATACTTTAGCTGGGTTTCCACAGGCAGGGTCACAATTATCTACAGTGTATGAAGCTAAAGGTTTTTGGGTTAAGGTTCATAATGTAGAACATTTTTAACATTGTATGCTGTATGTGCATAGCTAGCTAGCAAACAAGGAATACAGCTGTTAAGCTAAGTCACATTTAGCTGAGTAAGATCATGGTTGAGAAATGTTGGATACTGCTGGAAATGCTGCTATGGGGTATCCTA
>NW_015546234.1:1698656-1713982 GCF_001515605.1 Sinocyclocheilus anshuiensis | reverse complement strand
AGCAAAAGTAATAGGTCAATATTATTAAATTGCAGACAAAGATTTTGAATATCTAGGTTGGCTTGTACACTATATTGCCAAAAGTATTGGGACACCCCCTTCTAATGAACAGGTTTGACTACTTTAGTAATCTCCATGAGTACAAATCTTAATGTTTAAGCATATAATGATATTCTAGGGAATTGTATGCTTCTAATTTTATCCCAATAGTTTGGACAGGACCCTTTTCTATTCGAATACGACAATGCCTCTGTATAAGGCAAGGTTAAAAAAAAAAAGGTTGATTCAGTCAGTGTGGAAGAACTTGACTGGTCTGCATAAAGCCAAGTCCTAATCCCAGCTGAACACCTCTGGTGTGACTTTAAATGCAGACCCTGAGCCAAAAACTCATCACCAAACAGATTAAGATTTTATAGAAAGTAGGTCAGAGGTAATCCACAGGGAAGAGTAGATGATCTCCGAAAAGTCAAACGAAACCTTTTGGCCATTTAGTAGTTTTCTGGCGTGAGCGTGCGGTTCAAGATCTACCTGATCATGAATCGCCCAGAGGTAGCCTAAGTGATTCTTAAACATTTAAGGTTTATATACTTATATGTTAGGTTAGCATTCAAATTTACACAATACAAATTCAATTAGTTTTGTCATATTATAAGCTCCATAGGTCTAAGGTAAGACACCAGTCCAGTCTGTGCTGAAACGCTACTGTCAATCAACTATCGTGGGAGGGCCTGGGTCTGTGTGACGTCACACAGACAGGAATCTGAGATCGGCTTGATTTGAGAAAGGGGAAAAGATTTTAGTAGATAAAAAAAAAACACTGGGTGGATTTTTATCATTATAGGGTGGTTGTGTACACACACTGCCAACACATATTTATGTTCAAACAACTTGTAAAAGTGCATGTCGTATCCGATGACCCCTTTAAATAAAGTCAGATATTTTCAGGTTTAATTCTATGACATGAAATACATTAGTAATACTCCACTTGTGATATTTTTTTCAGCTTTTACATGACTGAAAAAAGCAGTTGCTAAAGAGAGACTAAATGGGACTATAGAGGTTGTCAGGAACATTAAACGTCATCAAACCGAACAGGAAAACTCATCTACACACAGGCCGCTTTTACAGCCTCAGTGTGTTTATAATCAAGCTCTTGCAAACTATTCTGTAGATTTTAAATAAAGAATAAAAGATTTGTCAGCAGCTTAGTCATGGTGACATTGAAGTCATGAGACTGTGATGCAGTTTGTTTATAGCCAACCTTTAGCTTAGAATTGTGTAAGAATCATAAACTTTTATTGGTCACAGAGCTTATTTTTTGCAGCTATCCAAAAATCATTGGAAAAATCCTATTGCTATGGCCAAGGTGATGTTAACTTCCAAGTTGGCCCACAAAAAAATGTCATCCCTGTGTCACACTAAATGTGTGTATGCACTAATACCTTTTCAAAATGGTAATGGTAATGTTAATGGTAAAATCCATCTGTATTGTGCTTGACGATTGTGTTTACATGTAAGAGTTGGCATCTAGCTAAAATCATTATCTAGCTAAAGTCATAATCTAGCTAGATTCAAGGACTGTAGAGTGAATGTGCCTCAGAGTTTTCATTTCATTCTCAAAAAGATCCTTCAGCGTTCAACACTCATACAGACAGAGATACTTATAATAGATATTTATAGACAGTGGTCGAATTGTAAAAAAAAATGTCAGGGGGGATGGGGTGTTCCTGTAGCTAATTTTACATAATGATTACAAAATTTGTGTAATATTTAAAAAAGTTTTTATTTTATGAAAAATTAGCCTTATTAAATGAACTATTTATACATTTTTTTCCTTCTGGTGCCTGAAATGGAGGAATTTTGGTCAATATTTTGCTAAATGTGTTTTTGTGCTGGCACTTTGTCTGGTTTAGGCCCGTCATGGATAAATAATGATGACAATAAAACCGTCAGTAGGTGGCAGCAAGTCCATGTTTTAATCAATGATTTATTGAATCATTCAAATCAAACGATTCGTTCAAAACGGCTGATTCAATTAGAAACGAAACAAGTAAGTCCATCTGAATGGACCGTTGAATTACTGGCTCACTCGATTCGTTCAAATTCTGATTCATTCAAGCAACGAAACACGGTGTTGCTATGCACTGTTGTATAAAATTAATAGCACATTTGTGCTGGCGCACATGCGATAATATTCAGAAAAGTACATTGCTTGTGCAATGAATATAAAAACGTAAAAACTCAAACATGGGTATTTTTTTCTTTCATTGCTTGAATTATAAGGGCATTCTAACTGTATTCTAACAGGCTTCATCGCGCAGTGAATGCTTTTGGACTCGCAAGACGTGTTTTTGTTTGGTTTTTACAAAGTCGGTGACTCGATAATGTCAGCTCTACTATCGTCTCTCAATCCCTCACAGTTACACATACAGCACAATAACATACTGTCGGGGCATGTCTTTAAATTATAATCAAGGAAAAATCATACCTTTTCTGTTGTCTTCTTTTTAAAGAACTTCAACAGTTGAGCTTGTCCCATTTTGAGCGAAAAAAAAAAAAAAGAATTAATAGCACATTTGTGCTCGCGCACTTGTGCTGATATTCAGAAAAGTACATTGCTTGTGCAATGAATATAAAAACAAAAACTCATACATGGGTATTTTTTTCTTTCATTGCTTGAATTATAAGGGCATTCTAACTGTATTCTAACAGGCTTCATCGCGCAGTGAATGCTTTTGGACTCGCAAGACGTGTTTTTGTTTGGTTTTTACAAAGTCGGTGACTCGATAATGTCAGCTCTACTATCGTCTCTCAATCCCTCACAGTTACACATACAGCACAATAACATACTGTCGGGGCATGTCTTTAAATTATAATCAAGGAAAAATCATACCTTTTCTGTTGTCTTCTTTTTAAAGAACTTCAACAGTTGAGCTTGTCCCATTTTGAGCGAAAAATGACGAAAACTTGCTTCCGCTTGTGAGCAGCTTGTTACAGTACCGAGTCCTGAATGGCCAATCGCCGCTATTTAGTTTGTGAATTATCATAAGTAGAGAATTTTAACATTTCATTTGCATAATACGTTTTACATAATACACATTATTAATCTAAAGGGGGTGGTGGTGTGGGGGAGGTGATGGTTTTACCAAGGGGATGCTTTTTGTCATTTTTTTCAACCAGGGGGATGCCATCCCCCAGCATCCCCCCTCAATTCGAGCCCTGTTTATAGATACTCACAGAGACAGAGATGGATACCTACAGAAATAGACATGAACACACTGGATTCCTTTTTACGCTACATCTGCGAGCACTATAGCAGGATCCTTTGTTGTTCTAATTTTTGCATGGTTCCATGCACAATACTGTTATGACCTCAAACTAATTTTACCATAGTGCATGTTTTGTAAACTGATACATTTTGGCATTTGCATCACATAACCAGCTACATATGTATGGCTTTTCTGACATGGTAAACTTGCTCGATAGCTCACCTGGTACAGCACTGCACTTGCAATGTGGACCACTCATGTATGAGTCCTGCGAAACGCACGTCACGAAAAAAGAGCTCAAAGACTTGTAGAAGCCAGCTAAAATGGCATGGTTGCTTCAGCAAATATGTTTTTATCTCTTGTTTGCCAACTATAATTAGGTTTAGAGTGGAGTTTAGTGCAGGTAGTACATAATATTTTTAATGTGACTATTTTTAAATGTGACATATCATTAACCTTTTAGTGCCACTCACCGGACATTTCGTTTCCGAACTATATTTTTCCAAAGAGTCTGGGCTGTTTAAAACCTTTGTTTTAGTGAACTGGATGATTGACAAGGGAGTAGGCGTTGTTTTGTCATTGTTCTTGATGCATCAGGAATTAGAGACTACAAATGGGGAGCTGCATGTTTGTTTTCAATTAAAATGTAGTTTGAATGATCAGATCACATAACTATTTGGATTCATTTTACACCTGTATTTAGTGCTGACCACTTGTGATTGCATCACCCAAAAAGAAAGAAAAAAACACACGCACAAGATATTTCATCACCCATAAAACAATACCAGTGCAGTTTTCTTTCCTGTGGTGACTTTTTCCCTATTGAAACAGGACGTTTGGGTGCCTTTAGCACAGTCATAAACATGATTTGTTACCTGCTAGCTGCTAGTCAGGAGCGCAGATACTTCTAATTTGTGTAGTGCAGGATAAGCCATTAATAATTTTGGTCTGTACAATTTTTGTACATTTTTAATTAGTATGTTGGTAAATATCACCAGGTACATTAGCATACAGATCGGGGCATAGAGGAGAAACAATAATGTACAGTATGTGGAAAATAACTTTTTTTTTCTTAAAGTTTTTTTAACTTTAAACCGCATAAACACATTTCATTACACCAAATACACAAAATAATGTTCTTTTTAGCAGCATCATATGACCCCTTTAAAGCTAACACACTTGAAAGCCATAAAACTTGATTTAATGGGGTCTTTAATACAGGTGTAAAAAGAGCCTGGAGTTACAAAGACAAAGCAAGTGAGACGAGTACAAATAATGAGAGAGAGGAAAAGACATAAAATAAGAAGAAATAGGGGTTATAGGCTGAAGGGCTATAGTGACTAGAAAACACAGTTTAATGAACATCAATACAGATAGGAGAGAGAGAAAGAGAAAATGAAGTAAAGAGAGGAGGAGGAAAAGGTCAAATATACAGCGGTGACAAAACCTTCTGGATCATCAATCACCCACGTCCAATTCCGTTAGTCAACCACGTTATGTTCCAGCATAAAAGAAGTGAGCGTGCGCCAAACACGCTCCCTGTCAAAACATTATGATTCCACTCACACAGACTGGCCATCTTAGTGTTCGCTGTGTGAGTCACGCAGACAGATATATTATATCAGCAACACTTACTAATACTGGAGCACAGGCGTTATGGGTCAGGTGTTCATACAAAGATACGCAGAAGATTTTCGCGTGTTCCCCCGGGGAAAGAATCCCAGCGGCAGCAGAAAAAGGTCTATAACAGGTCATCACATCGTATATATACTGCAGGTAGTAGGCCGCCTCCCACTATTTTGAGGTGGATTACATTATAATTTCCTGCTGGCTTGTCCACCTACACGGTGGCCTATGATTCACAGTGAGTCACATCGGCAGCTTTGAGTCGTTGTGTGCGTGTGCATATCTGAACGTGCATTGACAGCCAATTTCACCTCGCTACACAAACAAATACATATCTGTCTGGGTCTGTTTAACACAGTTTGTTTGTTTACCAGCCTGGGGTTTATGCCATTGTGTGTCTGGCTTGGAAATAAGTTGGGTCATGCTGGGGTCAAACCGACTCAAGTGGGTGGCTAATATAATATATTAATATGGCACATGTTCTATGCTAAAACACATTATTGATTACTTTCCCCTCTGCTACAGCGATGCACTAAATGCACAATGGCAGTATGGAACGAAACAGCAGCGTAGCAGGTTCGCTTTGTGCTTTCACACTGACAGAGTTTCTGTTGCATAACAGCTGTGGCTCAGTGTTTTCTGAGGTTAATACATTGAGTGTTTCTTTTAATCATAGCCATAAATTATTATTGGGAGTGTGTGACTGTGAATTATTACAAACTTGCTCATCATGTCATCTAATTTACATGAGGTGAATCACAATTACATTAAATGGCAAAAAATCCACACGCAAACCCAAACTCAAACTGTAGATTTGATCTTAAAATAGATAGCCTAGTTATATTTACTGACTGTATATGAATAGAAAAAATAATAAATACACCAAAATGTTTTGCTTTTGCATGAAGTGTACAAACAAGTCTAATTTATGAATTTTAAGTAACTTTGAAAGATGTCCCTGCATTATTACTGAAAGTAGTAATGCAACAGCAAAAAGTAATTAACATTTCAAGACAAGTATTAGAAAAAAAAAGAAATAAATTCTCTTTCCTGGCTCCAAATAAAATATGCCTACATGTCTTTTATCTTTTTATTTTTATTTTATTTATGTGCCTTTTTTGTGTATTTTATTCATTATTGCAGATGTTTTAAAAATAGGTAGACCTTTAACTCTTGCAGTCTCTTGGCAATAATTTGTAGTTGTGTCAATTCACTGCATTCATTTATTGTGATTTATTTAAAAAGCAACATGATTAAAATATATTATGTAATTAAATGTTCTCCCTTTTTATAAGACGTTTTCCTACCATTGGATAAATTCTAGCTTGAAATGCCACCATGAGTTTTGCAGCCCCAGCTGCTATTGCAGGCAATGTGCCTGGCCAAACCACACAGAGAGCAAGTCATGTTCACACTGGATGGGTTCTAATGTTCAAAAACAGCTAGACAGATTGAGTCTCACAAAACATTTATAAAAGTATCACCAGTATTGACACACCTGACACACAGTATTCATAAAAACACAGCGCTCATGGCGTGAGACACTGAAAAACATGAGACTAAAAAAAAAAACATCCAAGAATGCAAAGAATGCATGTGAATGGCATCTTATTCAACCTCAAACACAATGAATGGATTTATATATGCTGTAGGCAAGTGATAAACTTATGGTCAATGAAATGGAAATAAAACAAAGCAACTTGTCTACTAAATGCTTTACTCATCTGCCACAATAATGGAACATTTTTATCTTCATGTGAGGTCTTTTCTCAGCAAATGTGTGGTTAATTTGACTAATTAACTTAAATATCACATAATTAATTTGATTAAAATCTTCAATCGATTGACAGCCCTAATTTTTTTATATGACAACAGTGGAGAGGAGAAGAGAATGGAGGAAGAGATGAAAAAAGAGAGAAACTAGGACAGATATGTGTGGGAAAGAACATTATTAACTAACTAATAAAACCTCAAATGTCAATCAAATCAAGGCGTTTATGCAGGCGAACTTTCCCTGATACACACACCCTCAGTTGGAGAGACTGGATTGATCAGAAAATACAATTATCCAAGTTTTTTTTTTTTATTAAATCGGGATGTGTTATCACTCCAGAGACACTGAGTGAGACACAGTCTTGTCTGGGAGGTTTTCCTCCCTTTTCTCAAATAAAGCCATCCTCAATGGAACGTGCTTCAATCACTCCACATTCCAGCAAACAGGCGAGTCCCTGAAGCATTCTACTTTAGAAAAAAAATAAATGTCAGAGTGACACATTGAGAACAAATTGAAGAAGACAAGTCCTGGAAAACCAGCGCCTCAGCTTTGAGCAGGAAAGAGTCGCTGACGCCAACAGTGGGCGTACTCCTCCTCCACACAAGCTTAAGCACTCATCCCTGACAATCACCCTCAAACACTTTCTGAGAGGTATCTCTGCTGGACACCTGGATGGAGACCTTTCTGGAGTTGGGTAGAGGGGGTGGGGGGGACTTGTTGGGGCTCCTGCATGTGAGAAACAGAAAATTAATTTTTTCCCTGATCAAAGTTTTGGTGTCACCTCCACCACAGGCAGCTGGCGTGGTGACGGATGCATTGTGGGTTGGTGGGTGAATGAAATGCACAGAACACAGAATGTGGATGGAAGCAGATGCTTGAATGCTGTACACTACAGAACAGCTGCTTTAATATTAAGCTGCTTTGTAAATTATCAAAAACATGGTCCATTTATAAATAAATTATATCTGCTTTCATTTCACGGTTTAAAACATAGAAGGACAAAGTCAGTCACGATCACAAACCATGAAATCCTCAAAAATGTATAAGAACACAAATATACAGTGGTACTCAAAATCTAATTCAAATGCTGACAGTAAAAACAAAATTTTTGGATTAAAAAAAGGGGGGGGAAAGCTACTTCAAGCTTTTATAATAATAATACTATTTTATATAATTTCAAGTAAATATTCTACATATTTTCAGGAATGTAATATGAAGATTTTACAAAGCATGCATCATCATTTTCAAATACCTTTCACTCACACTATAATGTGAAAATGACGTTTTCAAATTTATCCATTTGGGAGAGAATCTTCAAAAAGCTCTGTTTTCACAGGACAAAAATTGTGTCTCAGTGTTGACAAAAGGCCAAAACGCAGAGAAAAAGATGCATTGTCAAATGTTTTCAGATTAATGTAGACATAGCCATAGTCTCACTAGTCACAGTTTTTTCAGTCCCTTCTCTGTAAATGGTGTGTATGTCCGTGAATGCACGTGTCGTAATTCACATATGATGTGCATGTGTGTGAGGGGGTTTAAAGCAGCTCTCCCTTCAGCGACAAAATCATCACAACACATCCATGAAGCATGCACAGTCAATAATGTCATCAGCAGACAGTGTGTAGGCCTGTTATGTTGTGCAGTGACCCTCTATGTAAACTGAAAGGGTTAGTCCACCCAAAAATGAAAATTCTGTCATTAATTACTCACCCACATGTCATTCCAAACCAGTAAGACCTTCGTTCCTTTTTGGAACACAAATTAAGATATATGTTGTGGTTCTCTTGTGAATGGCGACAGACAGTGACAGGGAAGAGAAGAAATTGTTGAATAAAGTGTTTTTTTGTTGTTGTTGTTTTCTTTGTGCACAAAATGTATTCTCATAGCTTCATGAATTCACGGTTGAACCACTGATGTCACATGGACTATTTTAATGATGTCCTTATACCTTTCTGTGCCTTGAATGTGGTAGTTTTTTTTCCGGCTATGCTGAGTCAGAAAGCTGTTGGATTTCATCAAAAATATCTTAATTTGTGTTCCGAAGATGAACAAAGGTCTTATGGGTTTGGAACGACATGAGGGTGAGTAATTAATGACAGAATTTTCATCTTTGGATGAACTAGAAGAACTTGAAGCCTTCTATCTCCATCAGTATAAGATTCACAAACCATTCAAGATGAAGAGAAAGAGAAAAAAAACAAAGGGAGAGAGAGAGAGAGAGAGATCCTCATCACAGATGCTTGCATAAACTGACAATGCTCAGCGTTACATAGTTAGCTGTCAAACAGATGGACACAAGCATGCTTGCTCAAGTAGTAAGTACAGAAGTATGGCTAGATTAGAAAATGGAACAGAACGATTCTTTTTTTTATAAGAATATTGGATGGATATTCATTCTGAGATTTGCTAAAGATCACATTTAAAGAAATAGTTCACCCAAAAATGAATCAGACCTCAGGCTATCCAAGACGTAGACGAGTTTGTTTCTTCATCAGAACAGATTTGATTTCCTCTGAATGTACAGTATATACTGTATATCATTATTATTCAGCAATAAAAAGTGATAGTAATGGAAAAGTTTCAGTTTCCAAAAATATATAAAGCAGCACAACTGTTTACAACAATGATAATAAAGAAGAATATCAGAATGATTTCTGAAGGATCATTTGACACAGAAGACTGGCTGATGAGTAATGGCTGATGACAATGCATTCTTGCATCAGAAATAAATTAAATTTTAAAGTGTATTAAAATAGAAAACCATTATTTTAAATTGTAATAATATTTCACAATATTACTGATCCCAAACTTTTGAACGGCAGTGTATATGTACAGGTGCATCTAATTGTGAAACTCGTGTATGGGTGTCAATGATTGTCTTCTGGACAACTGTCAGATCAGCATTCTTCCCCATGATTGTGTAGCCTAGTGAACCAAACTGAGAGACAATTTTGAAGGCTCAGGAAACCTTTGCAGGTGTTTTGAGTTGATTAGCTGATTGCCATGTCACCATATTCTAATTTGGTGGGTTTTTGTTAAATGTGAGCCAAAATCATCACAATTAAAAGAACCAAAGACTTAAACTACTTCAGTCTGTGTGCACTGAATTTATTTAATACACGAGTTTCACAATTTGAGTTGAATTACTGAAATAAATGAACTTTTCCACGACATTCTAATTTATTGAGATGCACCTGTATATATATATATAATTGTTAAGAACATTTTATGAATCATAGCACAAGACAGTTTTGACAGATGACTAGTTAGTTTGGGCAGATGCCGTGCTGTTGCACTGATTTCATTCAGCTTTATAATGAGTGATTTACAATGTTATACTATACGTCCTGATGTAGCTTTGTAATACACTCTAGTGAGTAACTTTTGAACAAACATTTGATGACAGAGGAACAGTGGAAAGAGCATCCAACAAAAGATGAATAAGAGAGGAAAATAAGCAGTTTATTGTGCATATTTATTCCCTGATTCAGTTTACTGTAACTCAGTTTAATTTTGTATTGCCCTCACTTTAATTCAGTTCCATTACAGTCAACTCCCTGTTTCTTTCCTCTCCCCTTTTTTCCCTCCCTCTCCTCCTCAATCTCCCTGCATGTCTCCATCACAGCGCAGGGTGTGATGTTTTCAGAGATATAGCAGCTCCCCGCACAGCCTGGGGCCATACAAACAGCCTGCCACAGCCTCACAGGGGCCTCGTGTCAAAGTATAGTAACCATGATGAGCACAGTTCCAGAGTATTCCCAGTGGGAGAAGGTGATTCGATGCCTTTCTCTCTCTCTTCTCAGTGCAGAGGTGGAGCGTGTACAGTACACACCTCATGCCCATTCAAACTGAGAGGGCACGCGTCTCCTGAGAGTTTAAGTACATTACATATCACAATTATTTTAGGTTAAAAATAAATGGTAGAAGCCATCCATTTACGTGTCTAAATTTGATCGGTCCAGTCAGGTCCAAACTTTTGCATCCTTTACTTTAAACTAAAGATTTATATATATATATGTGTGTGTGTGTGTGTGTGTGTATTGTAGTTTCATACAGTAACTATTATCAGATACAATGTGATTATTTTACTGTATGTTTAGGTGTTTGAGAGGTAATGTTACTATTGATAGTGTTAAAGCTAAAATATAAATATATTATAATAAAATATATATATTATAATTAAATATAATATATTGGATTAAATTATGCAGGATATGGACCAGGTTGCCTAGACTAACGCATAGACTTAAGAAAATATATATATAATTTTAGTGTTGAAAAGAGTTTTCTTTAGTTATGTCCATCTGAATTGGAGCACCCAGTGATCCAGAATTGCCTCAGTAAAACTGCATGATGCCCCTGCCTCTGGTATAGTGTGTGCACAATGACGTCCTTCCTGTCAAGGAGGAAAACATCACGCTAGCTACATATAAAGGTTATAAGGATGTGAATGCACCCGTAAAAGAGGCATTGTGAAATAGAACAGCAGTTTTTACCGATCTTGAGGGAATTGAAATTCTCAACTAGGACGAGGTGCCCCACTGTCAACCCGACTGCACCATCTGTCGAATCTGTATTGTAAACATTCAACAGCCCATAAACTCAAGCTCAAATTTTTTCCCCAAAGGATCCAACGTTCCCAAAGGAGGCTTCTCATCAGTCTATTCATAGAGTAGGATTAACAGACTGTGTCCTCCTCTTTTGGGAGATGCACAGCCAGCTCTGGGTGCCTCGCTGTCTCTGATGCCGTGATTGGCACCTCCATGTGAGTCACGTTGAGCAGAGGCATGCGTTAGTGATGAGGGGATTCCCTATTAACACAGCTTTCCTTACACGGGGCAGAACAGATAGGTCAATCTTCTTGGATTGGCATATCACTTTCATTTACTGTTCATGCTGTTTCTTCAGCCAAAGATGTTGCAATTGTGTGCCGTTATAGGATTCCCAAAAGATATGTCAGGAGACCTCCCAGATGTTCAACTACCACAACTGTCATTTATGGTGGGGACTTCGCCAAAGCTGATTTTGTCGCCATCGTTTTAAGAAATAGCTTGCAGCAAGGGAATTATCTAATACTGTGCTTCTCCATCTGCAATTTCAGTTTATTAAAATGTAAGTTGTATTAGAGCCGGAAGCTGGATCCCTTTCGTACTTGAATTGAAAATCTCTAAACTGGACAGACAACTATTATATAGTATTCCTGATCCATGAATTTATTCACTGACCTACAATATCCCAGATCAGATAGCTGCAGATGTGAAAAAGTTACAGCATATTTTCCTTATATCTTGAAAAAAACAAACAGCAAACACTAATAAAATGACAAAAACACACTACAAAATTAACAAATCTGTAACTAAAATTAAAGTGAAAATAGAAGATATAAAAATAAAATCTAATTTAAAATATGAATACAAATTACAATAGTATATCAATAATATTAAAATAACACTGGTAATATGCCGAATCATTTTCTATGCTTAATTTCTGTTTTATTATTTTATTTCACAGCTAAATAATTATCACAGTACAACCTGAATAATAAAAATAATATATATAATTGTAATATATATTATACACGCACATACTGAAGTGTACAACACTTCACATGGTCATCATAGAAGAGGTGTATTCAAGTCATTGTATGTACAAATTACATTTTTAAAGCATTTTTGAATAAATTCATCAGTATATCGTCATGTCACTGACCCTGTTATCAAATTAAATTATCTGTGTGCTAGATTTGGTCAACAAGAAGTAATGAAAAAATATGCAATACTAGCAATGAGAAAATTCAGCTGTCTGTTGTTGGACATCTCTTTCTTTCTGTTCGTTGCTCTTGTTTCTGCTTTGCTCCTCTGCTGTACCGCTGTGTCTCAGTGGATCTGAGCGAGAGTGACCTCGCAATCGACTGCTAATACAACTGTCATCGCCTCACAGCACCCGCTAGAAACAAGCACAGGGAGGGGGAGAGTGAAATCAGTTAGGAATAAAACATGGGATGAGAGTTTGTATGCGTAAGCGTCTGCATGCTCGTTTGACAGGAAAGGAAAAAAGGAGAAAGAAAGAGAAGCTGGAGGAAGTGGACGAGGTGTCATAGCAGCAAGTATTAAGGTTAAGGTCTCCTGACGGTAACCTTCGCACTAATGGGTGACTTTCAGTTGGAATTGTGTGAAAAGTGAAGTATAACTGAGATTTTCTGAAGATAATTACATAATTCTGTTATCATTTCACTCACATGCCTTCTGAAACCTGTACAGTGTTTTTTTTAGTTACAGTTTAATTTTAATTTTTACGTTTTAGTCATTTTGCTATGAGCTTTTTCATCTTTATTAGTGTTAGTTTTTTGTGAAATTATTTCTATTTAGCTTTCATTTATTTTGATTTCACTTTAACTTTTTTTTATTTAATTCAATTTTTTTTCATCCAGTATTTTTATTTTATTTCAGCTTTAAATTAATGAAGTGATTTTTAAAAGTTTTAGTTTTAATTTATAATAACACTGAACCTATGTCATTTTCTTTCTTCAATGGAACAAAAATAAAATATTTATGGTAGAAGTTGAATGTGAATAGTGACCGTCAGCTGTCAATCAAATGAATAACTCCTTCATTTTTAAGTCTGTTCCTCCAACAAATACATCATAAGGCTTCAAGAGACTAAGAATATGCTTTTATTTGATTTATTTATTTGTCCATTTTTGAAGCTTGACAGCCCCACCCATTTTCATTTTAAGGAAAAAAGAAGCTCAGACATTCTGCTAAACATCTAATTTTCGATTCCACAGAAGAAAAATGTCATACAAATTTGGAACAACATAATAGTGAGTAAATGGTGATAGACCGGTCATATTTTTGGGTGAACTATACTTATAAGATATTACAATACATATAAGGATTTAGTATGGAATGAAACCTTGACACATTGGTGTGTGAGGAGTTTCTCCGACAACCTTGGCTGCTGCATCATGTCAACATCTGGGAACGTGTGAGATTACATTCAACAACAACAACAACAAAAAAGAGGGAAAGCTTCAAGTCTCCCCCACGCATGCACAGAGTAGAAAGAAACACAGAGCTCAAAAGAGATGCACTAGAAAAAAAAACAGTGTGATCCAGTGAGATCTGGGCAAGAAAAGAAAGAGAGGAAGTGGACGCTTCTGGCAAATTAATACACATGTTAATACACATGAGTGGAGAGCAGTGAGTATAGTTGTAGGGCATTACATTTAAGCACTATCAGCTTGAATGGTCACTGCAATGCTCTCCATTAAAACTAGGTCAGTTTTAGCAGGGGGGCTTTGCTTCTGAGGGGAACTGTCCAAATTTAATGCGCTATCAAAAAAGGGTTAGTCCTCCCCATTGCAGTGGGAAGGAGAGCATTTCAAACACGAGTCTCTTGATTCAGTATAGCTTTCAGTGAGAGGAGGCCACGCAGAAGTCAAAGCTCTTAAAGTTGCAATGTAACGGAAACAGCGACAGATCTTTTCTTCTGTATTGTGATGTACATCCAAATGAAACAGATTATTGAAAAAAGAAAAATTGCAGGGCAGGAATTAGTTCTGTCCATCAGTTGTTGATTGGAGCCCGGCATACGCCACCATAAAGAAGTCTGTTGTTTCACTGGAAGATCCAGTTATGACATTTGTATTAAAAATGAAGTAGTCAAAACAATTTTAAAAAATTAGAAGCCAAGCTTTTAATGCTTTATCTACAATCATCATCACCTACAATCAATGTGCCCTGTATGTTCAAAAGACTAAATTATTCTGCAAATAGGCACAAGAACAAGTTAAATTTTACACTTTTTTTACACTTATGTAGCATCTTTTGTTTAGTCCACTCATAATTTTAGTCAAATATTTTCAACAGTATCTTAGACTTTGACCAAGTTAAATGGACACTGCAATGGCGGAATATGATGTCACACTCTGCAGCATCTATTTTAGAAACATAATTCAGCATATAATATATACAAAATGTAAAAATATGCAGTCTACTCCACTTCACTGCAATGCTGCAATCCAGCAGATTTAAAGTTTGCGTTCTTTTAATTCAGCTAAGAGGTCACAACATGATGTATCATTCTATGAGTCACATGTGATTTGTGAAATGAATTCAACTTGAACTTGAACACAGCAAACCTCACTTGAGCTTGAGTTTCTGGTCTCCTGCATACACATAGGCACGAATGGAACAATATATTACTGTCAATGTGTGTTGTAGGGGTGACCCCGAATAGTCGAAGATTCGATGCTTTGCTGGTCATCATCAGCGAGCGCAGCTCAAAACAGAAATGCAGAACATAACGTTATAATGAGAGCACTATTGTAAAAAGTGTTGTGAATTCTTAGGGGTTTCGCTGACGTTTAATGTTAACTACCTTTTAACCAAAACATTATTTTTGTATCTGCGATGCGTCTGATTTTCCCTGTGCATCAGTATTTATGACTGCTGAATGTCTGACTTGACTCTTGGTAATGTATTTTGCCCCCCGCCCCCAAACACATGATTCGACTATCAGTCGACTATCGGCAAGATTCGAAAATACAGATTCGACTATGCAAATCCTTAGTCGGGGACACCCCTAGTGTGTTGTGCTGTGAGAATAGAAATACAGTGATCACTATTTTCTGTGCATTACTGGTGGAGTTTTTT
>NW_015546234.1:1695491-1698372 GCF_001515605.1 Sinocyclocheilus anshuiensis | reverse complement strand
AAGAAAGAAGCTTTAAATAAATATTTTAACGTGCGTGAATAAATCCAACCAGATTTAAGTTAAGTTTCACTTTCCATAATCTGTGACCGACAGAAGAGCATCTTGGCGGC
Organism: Sinocyclocheilus anshuiensis; assembly: GCF_001515605.1. Taxonomy (NCBI): domain Eukaryota; kingdom Metazoa; phylum Chordata; class Actinopteri; order Cypriniformes; family Cyprinidae; genus Sinocyclocheilus; species Sinocyclocheilus anshuiensis. The sequence continues at coordinate 1,698,262 of NW_015546234.1, read as the reverse complement.
AGGGATTTAAAAATTTAACAAGACTCAAAATGACACAGGCAGAGTGAAAGACTGGATTTTTTTAGATCAGGTGGGGTACAAGTGATTTCAAAACATGTCAGCCGGATTATATAGCCTATATCGTGTATATATTATTTATCTCGTATAAGATGCATTTGGTTGCGCTGCAGTGAAACGCTTCATTGTAGTAGCTACTACACTCTAAAAAATGCTGGGTTAAATACAACCCAGTGCTGGGTAAAATAGGGACAAACCCAGCAATTGGGCTGTTTTGACCCAGCGGTTGGGTTAAATGTTGGGTTAAACATTTAACCCAACCGCTGGGTCAAAACAGCCCAATTGCTGGGTTTGTCCCTATTTTACCCAGCACTGGGTTGTATTTAACCCAGCATTTTTTAGAGTGTACGGTGATGATCTCTTCAGCGCGCAGCGAGAGCAGGACAAACAACAATGCATAATTTGACTATGACTGGGACTGTCATATACATAACATTATAATGAGAACACTATATAATAAAACGTTGTGAATTTTTCGAGTTTAGTTGCCGTGTTTCTGCACGTTGTTGCGTGAAGAACGTGTCCACAAAAGGAGTTCATTCAGAGCCGCGCAGACACGTTCATGTGCATTCGGGGCATTTTGTGCAGATAGCTTATAAGTCGTAATATTAACGTAATGTTGTATAAATAACAAAACGTATTCTATATGAGATAAATGAGTTAAATCCCATTGATTAAAAACATGCTATCAAATGCTTCATTCTACTGGTCATCATCAGCGAGCGCAGCTCAAAACAGAAATGCAGAACATAACGTTATAATGAGAGCACTATTGTAAAAAGTGTTGTGAATTCTTAGGGGTTTCGCTGACGTTTAATGTTAACTACCTTTTAACCAAAACATTATTTTTGTATCTGCGATGCGTCTGATTTTCCCTGTGCATCAGTATTTATGACTGCTGAATGTCTGACTTGACTCTTGGTAATGTATTTTGCCCCCCGCCCCCAAACACATGATTCGACTATCAGTCGACTATCGGCAAGATTCGAAAATACAGATTCGACTATGCAAATCCTTAGTCGGGGACACCCCTAGTGTGTTGTGCTGTGAGAATAGAAATACAGTGATCACTATTTTCTGTGCATTACTGGTGGAGATTTTTCAGTGACTCTTCTACAAATTCCATTTGAAGGTGGTGGCAAGTGATTGAATCATTGAATTGTTCATTAAACATTTGTTTAACACAATAACTCATTTAGGAATGAAACACCACTACTGCAACGGGTACTTCATCTATTTTCATTGGTGGAGCAAATAAAGACAAAACAACTGTCAAATTTGAGCCAAAAATTATTCAACATTAACTGCTTAATTTTTTACTTTTGGATAAAAGCAATATCACTTTACAATAACACTGCCTCAACGAGTTGTGCCTGTAGCAATTTTGCTCATATGATATTGCTGGATATCACTAAATGTTATTTAATTAATGATATAAAATGTTTTTTTTTAATGGAATGGAATGGGTTTCCATGGACATGCAGATGCATGCAAGCCTCACATCACCAAGTACAATGCCAAATGTTGTATGGAGTGGTGTAAAACTAAATTTAACAAGACTCAAAATGACACAGGCAGAGTGAAAGACTGGATTTTTTTAGATCAGGTGGGGTACAAGTGATTTCAAAACATGTCAGCCGGATTATATAGCCTATATCGTGTATATATTATTTATCTCGTATAAGATGCATTTGGTTGCGCTGCAGTGAAACGCTTCATTGTAGTAGCTACTACACTCTAAAAAATGCTGGGTTAAATACAGCGGGAGTTTCATGGCCAAGCAGCTGCATTCAAGGCTCACATCAAGTGCAATGCCAAGCGCAGGTTGGAGTGGTGTAAAGCATGCTGCCACTGGACTCTGGAGCAGTGGAAACCTGTTCTGTGGAGTGACAAATCACGCTTCTCTGTTTGGCAGTCTGATGGGCAAGCATGGGTTTGGCGGATGCCAGGAGAACGTTACCTGCCTGACTGTATTTTGCCAACTGCTTTGGTGGAGGAGGGATAATGGTACGGGTCTTGTCATTAAACTACTGTAATAAACACTTATTCTACAGTGATTTGAAAAACATGAAAAAGCATGTCAGAGATTCTGTATGAGATTTCATTTTACATGATACATGCAACCACAACCAGTCCAGCCCTGAGGTCAAAGGTGACTGATCTGGATCAAAACATCTCCACACTCTCCATAGCAGGTATCAAACTCAGACATAGAAAGAAAACTCTTACAAATCCTCCAATAACACTACAGCAATACAGCTGCTCATTTTATCCTGACAGCCTGTAGCAAACTCCTTATCATCTGAATTATAATCAGAGATTCTTTCTTCATGACTGTATAAATAGCACACTTTCATCATGGCTAAATAAATCAGCACTTAACACACTACATCCGGTGCATTTTACAAACAGTCACTCGTCTCAGTCAGGTCACAAAGAAAATGAGGTCTTTTCTTTTTGTTCTTTGCATAATGAAGAAATACCAGCAGTCACAGATGTGATTCTCTGAATAACAGGATTGCTATTAAAGGGCAATGATGTTGCTAAAAAGACCATTATTTTGTGTATTTGGTGTAATGAAATGTGTTTATGCGGTTTAAGGTTAAAAAAACACATTATTTTCCACATACTGTACATTATTGTTTCTCCTCTATGCCCCGCCTTTCTGAAACGCGTCGATTTTTACAAAGCTCATCGGTCTGAAAAGCAAGGTG
>NW_015546234.1:1691986-1692560 GCF_001515605.1 Sinocyclocheilus anshuiensis | reverse complement strand
AAACATTTTATTTTTTTAATTTTATTTAAAACAAATTTTTGCCGTGTTTCTGAAAGTTGTTGCGTGAAGAACGCGTCCACAAAAGGAGTTAATTCAGAGCCGCGCAGACACGTTCATGTGCATTCGGGGCATTTTGTGCAGATAGCTTATAAGTCGTAATATTAACGTAATGTTGTATAAATAACAAAACGTATTCTATATGAGATAAATGAGTTAAATCCCATTGATTAAAAACATGCTATCAAATGCTTCATTCTACTGGTCATCATCAGCGAGCGCAGCTCAAAACAGAAATGCAGAACATAACGTTATAATGAGAGCACTATTGTAAACTACAGTGGATACTGTAACATTCGTTAAATTTACTTACTTGACGATGCTGTGTCCTCAAAATGCCTTGAAGACTCAAATGCAGCCAAGTTTGTGATTCCAAATCGCACCCGCGATCATACACGTGTGACGTGCGGATGTCAACGCGGGAGAGGTGCGTCTGACTCCAGGCTACTTTTACACTGCTGCCGCGGGTTATTATTCAAGTTAGCGGTTCTAAATACAAATAAATAAGCGCTAACAG
>NW_015546234.1:1678432-1691966 GCF_001515605.1 Sinocyclocheilus anshuiensis | reverse complement strand
CACCAAGAGCTTGTAACACTCCAACGAGAAAGGAAAAATTGAAATCGCATCATATGACCCCTTTAAAATATTCAATATTTTTTCCACCAGATGCTTGTATTAGACATGTAGAACATGTAAAACTGCTCACTCTCAGCAGTCTATAAGATTTAATACTCTGTTGTAAGCTGCTCACAGTTCAAATCTTGCTTTGCATGTTCTAATTTTAAATTCCCCCGTAGTCAAAAATTTGATCCTTTAAAACTCATCTTTGATCATAAAAATTACATATTTAAATTTTTTTTCTTGTGAAAATAATTTTCTCATGCTTTAAAGGGGTCATATGATGCAATTTCAATTTTTCCTTTCTCTTTGGAGTGTTACTCCTCAAAATGCCTTGAAGACTCAAATGCAGCCAAGTTTGTGATTCCAAATCGCGCCCGCGATCATACACGTGTGACGTGCGGATGTCAACGCGGGAGAGGTGCGTCTGACTCCAGGCTACTTTTACACTGTTGCCACGGGTTATTATTCAAGTTAGCGGTTCTAAATACAAATAAATAAGCGCTAACAGCACATGCCATCGAAAATAGTGAAAAATATCAACAGCTAGCGAAACATCTACAGAAAAATATATGGATAAACCTGGCTGCCTTCTCACTAGACCTCCTGCTTCTCAGCATGGTTAATGATATGCTAATGATAGGATCCCTTGACGTGATTGGTTATTGAAAAATAAAAGGGCTGTTTCAAACCGCTTTTCTGTGACTGCTTTTGGGAAAGTACAGTTTTAAGGAGAAAATACTCAGCAATGGTGTTGATAAATGGATTGGCACATGGTTTGTCTAAAGCATATTAAAAACAACACATAGACAAATAAACAACATAAAAAACTTGATTTTCACCACAGGGGGACTTTAACAATCTTATAGTGAATGAGAATATTTATGTTTATACGCTGAGGACAGAGACTGCAAGGATGTCTAAACTGTCATCCTCTGTCCCACTGACTCTTAACAAGCATAGTGCAAATAATTCTGTAAGTGGAGGAAGCGTTTATTTGAAGAAACAGAATTTTTGATGATCTTTTTGCTATTGGAACCTCAAGGATTTATACCTGGATTGTGGATTCCCAAAACCTGGTACAGTGAACAAAGCTGTCTACATACCCGTACATGTACGCCTGTGTGTGTGTGTGTGTGTGAGTGAGTGTGTGTGTATGTGGAGGGGCAGCTGTGGGTCATCATGTGATGGCTAATGGTTAATGGCAGACTGGTGGGTGCACAACCTGATGGTTGTCTCTCGCTCTCTCAGGCCTCAGGGGACTCATCCGTCTGTCATCACATACACACTGAGTGATAAGATAAGAGATAGATGCTACCAATGACTGTCAGTTAAAAAGAGAAAAAAAACTTTAAGCTTTTTAGTAACAAACTATTATATTTGAAAGTTATTTATATATATATATATAGAGAGAGAGAGAGAGAGAGAGCGAGAGAGAGAGAGAGAGAGAGAGAGAGAGATAGATACAGATTTGCTCACCAAGTCTGCATTTATTTGATCAAAATTACAGCAAAAACAGTAATATTTCACAATAATATTGTTTTACTGTATTTTATCAAATACTTTTAAAATAACTGTTTTCTATTGTAATATATTTTAAAATATCATTTATTCTTGTGATGCAAAGTTGAATTTTCAAAAATTTGGTAAAAACCATCATAATCGTAATCGTAACCCAGCTGGTGTGATCAAACACATTCAGATTATTCAGTGCTCTGTGGTCCAATCTGTAAATACACTCACAAATTAGTCATTACAATTTACTGCCAAGATGATAGAAGCACACATAAATTACTCAGTATGGTCTTCACACCAACACGCTAACAAGCAAAAACACTCACCAATTAGTCATAACATTACATTGTGCATTTGGCTTTTGTCAGCTGGACTGATTCCAGCATGACTGCATCGTGTCAATCTTTCCACCCCAATGTCCTTAACACACAAGCTGTGATAATTTATCACACTCACTGGCTTACCTACTATAATACGATACGATCGTATATTCTGGCGAGCCGGCATTGAAACACTTTATGTGTGTAAATGAAATCATGGAGTGTGGCTGGTCTTTGAGGAGGCCCAGACTCTCACAGAGCGTTCTACAATGCTTGCAAGGTCACTGTGAATAACAGCCGAGTAGTGTTTACTGTAAGCACATCTGAGGACATGTCAGCAGTGTAACGCATTGATTAGCCCACTCGCTGCTGGATCTTCAGTACTCGCTAAAAACTGTAAGGCTGTTTACTTGTATAAAGCTCTTCAAGAGGCAGTTGAACAATAAAGTGGCACCTTAAAAAGATGCTAAAAAAAACTAGACACCTCTTTTTAGTTTTTACCACCCAGCACTAGAAACCAGGTTACTTGCATCTGTTTGAGTGTTTGTGGGTCAAAAACAGTATGAGTGTTCATGATAAAGAAGAGGGAAAAAAAACTTTTAAAATCTAGTTTAATTCAAGTTATGAGAGAGAGAAAAAACATATATAAAATGTGCAAAATATGAAAATATGTGAGTATATCGCATTTAATAGTGAATAACATTCAATTAAGCATCCAAACACATTGCATTTTGTTCACATTTAAGTATATTATTTTAAAGTGTATTATTTCCGTAAATTGTCCTCTTTTTATATGCTAAAATGTATGTCAGTTTCATTAGGGATCACATGACTTCAGTAATTTAATTATTTTAAATATGCTTATTTTTTATTATGATATCAGGACAGTGGTAACACCCTGACATTTTTGAGTTTATGGACCTCAAAAAGTATTAAAATGAATTTTAATTCAGAAATGAAAACCTTGCTCATTATAGAAAAGTGGTATTTAAGTCAGAGTATTAATGAACTGCATTTTAAATGTATTTTTTAATCATTTAAAAAGTAGACACAAAAAATGAGTGTCATGTCTTTGACCCTTGTGTTTTAATGAATAGCTTTCTGTTGAGTGTACGCAGTGAAATTAGTCATTTACTGCATGATATTTCCTCAAGACTGCAGTGAGACACAAGTGCATACACAAGTTGTTGGCGCTCTTTAAACTCAATTTAAACTGCCAAGCACTCGGTCTCAAACAAACACTATATAACACTCTCAAACAGCCACTATATATAGTAGCTGACTATATATCCTACCTGAGCCCCTGTGAGAGGTGTGACACTGAGAGGGCAAACAGGAGAGAATGGGGACAGTGAGCGTCCTAGAGGTGATGGAGTGAGGGAGGGCTGCTCTAAACGTCACACATAGGGGGAAAAGTCTCCAATAATGGGAAGGCCGACAGATGCTCCAGTTTCCTTGACAGAAATGGAGGTCAAGTGGAGATTTATGTAAAAGGGAAAACAAGGCAGCGAGGGAGAGAAGAGTAAAGTGCATATTATGACTTTAACTAGTGGATGGGGAGGACAGAGCAGCAAAGCAATGATTTTACACAGACAGCAGAGAAAAGGAATGAGGCAGAGGAAGTGCCTTAAAACAGTTGGGAAGGAGTGGTTGAGAGTGTTTCCCAGGCATGTTTGTCTTAGATGCTTCTACAGCACCATCAGTAAGGCTCAAGTAGCTCCTCATTAACACCAAACCAGTTCTCTCATATGCTCAAAATCATTCTGCATTCATTTTATTAAAGTGTCCATCATTACAGAGACTACAGAAAAGCAGCAAAAACAAAACAAAACCTATATACACTACTGTATAAAAGTCTGGGGTCAGTAAGATTTTTTTAAATGTTTTTGAAAGATGTCTCTTTATTCTCACCAAGTCTGCATTTATTTAATAAAAAATGCAGTAATATTGTGAAATATTATTACAATTTTAAATACAAGTTTTCTATTTTTATATATTTATATTTTCAAACGTAATGTATTGCAGTGATGGTAAAGCTGAATTTTTCAGCTGCCATTACTCCAGTCTTCTCTCTTCAGTGTCACATGATCCTTCAGAAATCATTCTAATATGCTGATTTGCTGCTTAAGAAACATTTCTTATTAATATCAGTGTTGAAAACAGTTGTGCTGCTTAATATTTTTACGGAAATTGTGATATATTTATTTTAAGAGTCCTTCAAAAAAAATTTTTTTTACAGTCATTTTTAATTTTACTAATTAAACAGTAGTGATACATGGCATATCAGACATGCTGGGAGTAAGAATCCTGAGCTATACTCGTTTTCACCAAGTTGCCCTAACTAGGCAGCAAGTTTTGTGCCAAGAACTAAACAAAGCACACAACCAGTGCCCTAGGCAGCTTAACTGACCATTATTTACCATTTATCTCTCAAGACGCTTGCGCTGACTAACTTCAAGTCAAGACGATTGGGAAAGGCTCGAGGTTTTGGCAGCGGTGCTGCCGCATCAGTTACCGAAGCCAACAAAGACATCATCGGGCTCTCATGCCAAGCATAAATAAATAAACATCCAATTGAGAAATGTCTCATGCACTTTCTTAAAATGCACAATTTCTAAAGTCTTTGGCAGAAGGATCTGTCCAGTAGTCAGGAACTAATTCCATAAGTAGTATATAACTGTGTAATTCCACTTTATTTTTTGTTTTCACATAGAAATTAGATTAAGTTGCTTGCTAATGTTTGGCGTGACCTGAGAACATTATCGGTTCAGTTTGAGAGATAAAGCCAGTGTGGCCTCAGAAGTTTCTGACAACTGACAGATGCAATAATAGGCCTATGAGTATTAAAATATGAAAACACACAGGTACAATGGTACTTCGTTGTATAAAACATAGTTCAAGATTGACAGACATAAGAAAAGCATGAAGGATCTTCTTATTTGATTTAGATGTCATCTAATTATGAGCACCTTATTCACACAGTCTTAAAAGGAGCAAAAAAAAGACTTTGATGTTGACTTCGAACCCATTTCCACCAGCACTTTAAAGCTAGACTGCTCTATTTTTAAGATGATACACTGCTGAGCATTCTACCTCAAAATGCCATTCCATTATATTCGGGTTTTGCATTTATTGCACAATGAAGCAGTAACTGTTTTGTGTAGAGCCAAAATACAGTAAAAGTCTTTCATCAAGGTAACTATAGAAATATAGCTAGATAAAACATTACCTTTTACACTTTAGCTCAATTAGCTGTATACAAATATCTGTACTTTCAGTGGTGAATTTAATGAAGATCTCAGTTATTGACCACTGAAGAAAGTATAGGCCTACAAGTGTGTGATAGCATACCTATGATAAACCAAAAATGAAAGGGTTAGTTCATCCAAAAATGAAAATTCTGTCATTAATTACTCACCCTCATGTCGTTTCAAACCCATAAGACCTTCGTTCATCTTCGGAACACAAATTAAGATATTTTTGATGGAATCTGAGAGCTGTCTGACCCTGCATAGACAGCAACGCAACTGAAATGTTCCCATGTCCAGAAACGTAGCAAGGAGATCTGTAAAATAATCCATGTGACATCAGTGGTTCATCCGCAATTATACGAAGCTATAAGAATACTTTTTGTGCACAAAAGAAAAAAAAAAACTTTATTCAATAATTCGTCTCCTCCGCATCACCCTGGTGCCATTTTGGAGAATATCCGCTGGACGTAAACAGCGTATGCTGTTCTGTGTAAGCTGCGTCACGCCGGATCTGTTTCCTACGTTGTTGTAATTTGATCTGAACTGATCAAATCAAATTTTGCGCACAAAAAGTATTCTTATAGCTTCGTATAATTGCGGATGAACCATCTTAATTTGTGTTCCGAAGACGAACGAAGGTCTTATGGGTTTGAAACGACATGAGGGTGAGTAATTAATGATAGAATTTTCATTTTTGGGTGAACTAACCCTTTAATTGCAATGAACACGTTTTAGTACTGATAGCACTTCTAAAGCGAGCTGCACAGTTCTCTGCCTTTTTTTATGTTTAAACTTCTTGAATATGACACTTGCTCTAGTTGCATTATGGGATAGTTCAGGGTTCACCGGTTGCACACTTCACAATCTAAGTCATTCACTCAGGTATTGTTCGCCTGAATTTTCTAATATTCTGAACATATATATATATATATATAAACGGACGCGTAAGAAGAAAACGCTTTTAACTAGAACTACTGGTTGCATAGCAACGGCAGAAAATCAACGTCAGAATTCTACGGGGTCAGTTCTAGATCCCAGTGATCCCTAGATCTATAGCCTACTTCATAAAAAATATTACATATTATATATACTATAAATATCAATCCACTTAAAATTTTACAGTCGATGCAGAGTATTATTTAACTTGTCCAAAATGAGCGTTTCATTTGGCTTTTAAGAAAGATTTCACTACATTTATCTCAGAAAAACGGTCTTATCGTGACTAGACTATATGAAAGATGAGAAGGAATTTCTTTTGCACACAAACGTAGAGAGAGAGAGCGCGCGCTCGCGTGAGATGCTGTAGCACCTTTAAAGCGATGACATCATGACAACTGTGAGCCACTGATGACAGAGAGCCTTATCTTTAAGCAATAATCGCATCGTATAAAGAAAGCACGAGCCCAAGCAAACATGAATAATGAATGGCATCGAAATCAAGCTAAATCGTCCGGCTAAACTGAACGCCTCCACACAAACGTGAATGCGGCCACTGCGCCTGTCTGCTGCAGAAAAAAAACTGTCGCATCATATCTAGTGGATCAGACGTTAAGTACAACATGTCACGGTCGATATTCCCCGCACGCGCCAGAACTATTCCTCACTTGAGAGCACACACTGTACTGACTGGCGTTATAACGCACTGCACCTACGATGATGAATCCTTATTAAAGAGCGAAGGATCAAAGAACGCAAATTGTGTCGATGGCATCGAGCGTAGGAAGGAGGAATGTCGTTCCTGAGGGACGCACGGGGAGCCTGAGAAACCCGACGCCCGTCTCGCCAGCAGTCTCTCAGAGTTGAGCAGCCAAGGGAGGGTGAATGAATCCTCAGATGCACTGTGTACTTCCAGCGCCCTGCTGCGCATACTGATGCCACAGATTTCACGAAAGCATGATGTTCATTCGTAGAAAAGCACATGCTTAGAGTGATACTCGCATCTCCTATGTTCAGGTCTGCACGGGTTATACCAGGTGACGGGCTATAGGAGAAACTAACGGGATGCTTACCTCCACACTTGTCCCATCTGGAGGATGTGTATGAGCGTCTGCCAGACCCACACTGATACGCGACAGCATCTGACCCTGCCGTACACCCCTGCGCTCGTGCCAGCCGTGGCTCTCCGGCCGCTGCTGAGACCCTCCACGGTTCCCAGGCCGCCCCCCGTGTAATCCTGCACGAACCACCTGAAGCTCAAGATCTGGACAAGCACCGACGGCACCAGCACGAAGAACAGTGTGAGTCCGAACCAGAGGTAGTCCTGCTTGACGTAGTAGTCGAGCGCGAGCCATAAGTCAGTGCCCACGTCCCAGAAGAAGACGAGGAGCGCGAGGACGATCCACAGGCAGTCCAACCACAGGCGCTCCTTGTGAGTTGGCCGCCTGACGTCTCTCCCCTTGCCCAGGAGGTAATGCAGACAGGCGCTCCGGCAGCCCCAGTAGCACGACGAGGTGTTGCAGCAGTGGCAGATGTGGAAGGAGCTGCTCTGCCGCGGGTCGTCCTCGCAGCTCCCCACCGTCTCGTCCAGGTTGTGCAGCTGGGCGAAACCGGTGACGACCCCCCGACCGTCGGATTTCGCTGCCATCGTGCTCTCCGAAGCGCACACCTCCGGTTTCCGAGGCTCGTGACGTCACTTCCCCGACACCTGTTTCTCCAGAGTACCCCTAATGAGGTAGCCATGGAGTTGTGGGGTGACGGTGACGCCAGAGAGGCAGTGCATCCTCCTGCGTCGCTCCGGACGGGGAAGTCAGAGCTGTTCTAGTCCTCGAGTCGGTACAGGTCAGAGACGAACTCCTGGAAGCGGGCACTTGTCACCTGCGCATTGTGTCTGCAGCGTCCCCGCACAAGGAGCGAGCGGGACTGTTCCCTGAGACACCCGACGCCGCTGACTGGACGTCTCGACTGAACGGAGACGCGGATCCTTACTCATCTCGGATGCCACCTAGTGCTCGATTCAACGCCTCAGGACTGGGGGATGCTGCTGAGTGATGTAATGCTGTAGTGAGCACGCCGCTCGTGTTCTTAACCCTTTCGGACATGTTCAAGAGATGCTCGCGTTGAAAATTTGCTCCTCATCAGGTGGAACAACACTTTTTGCATACAGCCTACACATGCATAATGCCTTTCACATTCTCCTCTCTTCTGTGCCATCATGGCATCAAGATGAGCAAGATTCAGTATAATGTAATAAACACATTTTAATGAGACTTAAACAAGATGTGCATACAAATCCACAAATCCACCCACAAAATGAATTTAATTCAGGGCAAATAGATGGAAGCGCAGGGCGCAACGTGCATGTTTGCGGTCAGGTATAGGCCTACGCATCTATGCTGTCCTGTTTGTGGCAAACAACTCTCTTCTGTGAAAACTAGAAAAGCTCAGCACATTTGTAAACGTAACAGCCTCTCCCTGGATGAAAGTAGCAATAAAGGTAGAGCACATCTGTAAAATGAGGCACGAAAAATGTTGTGACAAGAAAACTGTCCTTACTATTTGTACCCGTCTCTTCCTTTCTCCTTTGTGAGTGTGTTGTAAAGAGTTGGATTAATTAATATTTGTCTGTTTATCTGTCTGTCTGTCAGTTCTGTTGTATTATTCTACTGTTTAAAATATGTCCATCGTATCTCGTCACAGTCAGCATTCAGATATTTCTAATTAATGACAGTTGTCTTGGGCAACACTCATTTTCTCATGTTCTGTCTTTCTGCAATTTTGAAAAGTTTACTAAATATTCTTTTTATATTTTAAATATTAAAATAAGATTTATTTTGCATATAGGCTACCTTTTCCTGTGTTTGTGTTTTAAATTAGTTCACTCTTGTGACTTTTAACTATTGACAGCACACACTGATTTGCTCATTTAAGCTGATCTAGCTGGTCTCCCATACAACCCCCAAAACCTCTCTATAACATACCAACAGACCAGCCTGGTCAGATTTTGAGACCAAATAAGACCAGCAACCAGTTCAAGCTGGTTTCAGCAGGAATTTTGGAAAATTTTGGAGAATGGAATTTCGTTGTTTACAAAAAAATTTCTCTCAATTGTAACTTTCTTGGTCTCCCAACTGGGTCAAACTGTACCCAACACCCCACATTCACATTGGATACATACCATTTATTAGATGGTGAACGTGATTTTACCAAGTACAACATGTTCCTGGACCAACATCCTTTAGGGGTAGGGATTGGGTTAGGTCTATAGTTTTGGACAGTAATGTTGATCCAGGATCAACAAAAGATGTTGATCCAGGAACATGTCTTACTTAGCAAAATCACGGCGACCTTTATTAGACTCCTAAATTCAGCCTTTATCCCTCTATGGGATATCGTCATTTATAAATGACTCTAAGAAAATTACATCTAAAATTCAATATTAAGTTCAACCAACAAAATTTTATTTTAGTGATGTCAAATGACATCCCCTTCAACCAGTAAAATTAAAATTTATTAGCCATGTGCTTCACATTTTTGGTAACTTAAGTAGTAAAGGAGACATTAGCACATCACATGCTCTCAAGGCTCCAGAATGAGCTCATTTTAGACTAGAAAATACATATAAATTCAAGTTATAAAAAATATAATTGTACATCCAAATGTGTTTTCTAAAGTTTTTTGTCATTTTTAATGCACTTTTATAAAAACAACAACTCAAGAGACCAACAAATCTGAGCGTCATGCATAACTGACAAAGTCCTATTATGTGATGCAGATTTTGTGTAGCTGGCACTATTGACCAGCATTGGCGGGCAGTATAATAGACTTTATGAAAAAGAAGAGTCTTGTTGATTTTCACATGTGCTACGATAATTGATTTGAAATTTCAAGATGAAACACAATGTTAAAGTTGTTTTAATACTTTTGAAACACTAAGACACACAGTTTTCAGGCAGTGAAATTGCATCCGAATTTGTGTCACGTTTTAGACATTTTCACGCGCGAGTTCCAAATCAAATATAGCAGCACAAGAATTTTTTTTTAATGTTTTTTGAAACAGTAAGACCTTTTCACTTCTTTTCAGATAGGGAAAAAACATTTGATTGTGTGTGAAGTTTCAGACAATTAGCCAAAAATAATTTACCCTAATGGGACAACGTCAGTTATAAATGACGGATCCCTAAAAAAAAGGTCAAAGGTCAGATTAAGAACATTTTTTTTTTGGAAAATGATTTTACACCTAAATATAATTATGTAAAATATAAAGTCAATAATTTTTTTAAGCTGTAAATTCACAATTAGTCCTATAGAGGGTTATTCTTTGAAAACCCATGGCATCAGCAGCCGATCTGCACTCTGAGCTATTTCTCAATGCCTTGACTCAGGTTTCCTCCAGGTGTAAATCAAACTAAACAGCAAGCGATAGAGAAAGAAAACTTTGATCCTTGCCAAAAGCATTGCTGTTATCCTAAGAAAAAACTTACCACATACCACTTGAGCTCTGATTACAAACCAAAGTGTGTTTTGTCTGCCAGCAAAGCAGTTCCCAATGCAGTACTGCCATCCAATGCCACCGCTAGGACTCCGTCTCACCCTCCCACAAGCCATCGTAAATCCTCAACACCTGTGGAAGCGCCAGGGGCATATTACCAAGATTAAGACGGTGCCACTGTTACATTAATAAGATGATCTCACACAACAGTCCCACTGGTTGCCAATAGGCTTAGATTGTAACATACGGCACAGGCATGGTGGCATTACAGTAATCGTTATTTTTATTACAACAGTCTTTTGTTAATTAATGAAAAGATGTGTGAGAGAATGACATTTCTCTGCCAACCCTTCCCATTTGGTATCAATTGCAACGGTCATTTGATGTGAATTACATGCAAGTAAGATGTTCAGAGAATGTGTGCACTGCTGCCTCATCTGGCATTTATAAATGATTCCTGTACCTAAGGAAATGTTTGGAAATCATTCATAAATGCAGTGACTTTGAATTTGCACAGTGCTGCAGGTCTGGTGTGAAGTTCTTCAAATTAGTGTGCACTCTCAGTGTCTCTTCTGGGGTTCAGATCTGAGGAAGCTTCACAGAATTGTTTGATGAGTGGAATAAGCTGGAATAACTAGCACTTCTGAGCTAATAATGTAAAAAACTACTATCAAAGTGGCCTGAAGCAAAGAGAAACAGTCTGAGATTCAGTGTCGTGCGTGGTGTTGCATTTAATTGGTGTCATGCACAATGGTAACAAACAGACAATTATTCCATACAATGCAATATGAAGAAAAAAAAACAGGTCTTTACGGATCATCTTAAAACCTTTGTGCATCCAGGTTAAGGACTGGTATGCTTGAAATGCAGTACAGTAATACTGGAACCAAGATATCACAGAAAGAAAAACATCCCATATCATCAGGATTATGAGACTTTTTAAATAAAATGCAATTTTATTTTATTTGAAAGGAATAAATGAAAATTTGCTCAGGTAATCCAAGATGTAGACGAGTTTGTTTCTTCATCATAACAGATTTGGAGAAATGTAGCATTACATCACTTGCTTACCAATGGATCCTCTGCAGTGAAAGGGTGCCGTCAGAATGAGAGTCCAAACAGCTGATAAAAACATCACAATAATCCACAAGTAATCAACACAACTCCAGTCCATCAATTAACATCTTGCTGCGTGTTTGTACGAAACAAATCCATCATTTCATAATCCATAATAACACTTCCTAGTCCATCCCTTGTTGTCCTCTCACATCAAAATCCACTGACATATTTGTTTAGAACTGTTTTAGAACTGTAAATGGTGCTTGATCTGTGCATATTTCTCTCCTAATTCAGACAGGACAACTTTTCACTGGAGAAAGCAATATTATGGAGAGACGACTCATATTTTAGCCAGAAGCAATGGTTTGAAGTTAACATGCCTTTATGACGAATTGGTTTATTACAAACACAAAGCTTTTCACTTCACAAAACATTAATTGATGAACTGAGTCATGTGGACTCCTTGTGGATTATTGTGTTGTTTTTATCATCTGTTTGAACTCTCATTCTGACGGCACCCATTCACTGCAGAGGACCCATTGGTGAGCAAGTGATGTAATGCTAAATTTCTCCAAATCTGTTCTGATGAAGAAACAAACTCATCTACATCTTGGATGGCCTGAGCGAGAGTATATTTTCAGAAAATTTGCATTTTTGAGTGATCTATTACTTTAAGTCCTGTATCGTCTTAATTGGTGTCACACTGTGATAATAACAAACAGACAGTTCATATCATCTGCCAAGTGACAAAATCAGATCTTCACAGATATTTTTAAAACCATTACTCTGCCATGTAGCTATGTTGAGGACTGATATACTATAACATGAGATGAAAATGTACAGTATGCTTATGAGTGCCTGGCTTCACAGATGTGTCAAGTTACATTTGCAAAAATATCAGCTCTCAGTCAGTGGAGTGTGTGTTTTTTCCCCCACAAACGGCATACATTTTTAATGAGAGCAAATGGAGCAGCATCTTTTTTGGGGGAGTGTGGGGTTTATGGCACACATGTAACTCAAGCTAAATAATGGAGTGACTGTAATCGCTCACGGCACTCAAGAGACGCCAGACACTCATCTTCCTCCTCAACAGGAGGCCACTCTTCTCCCAACAGGATTCTGCTAAGACTACAGCAAGAGCCGTGTTGTGAACTCACAGGTGTACACGTGCACGTGTGCACACACACACACACACACACACATTTATTTTATTTTATTTTATTTTATTTTATTTTATTTTATTTTATTTTATTTTATTTTATTTTATTTTATTTTATTTTATTTTATTTTATTTTATTTTATTTTAGACTAGACTAGACTAGACTAGACTAGACTAGACTTTGTTTACTGGTTAACATTAGATCATTTCCAGATACAAGACTCAGTTTAAATTCCTTTGCCATGAAATGAATGATTTTAATTGTCACGTCAACAGCATTGTAAACTATCAGCAATGCCAGTAAGACCTGCAAGGTTTAATGGATAACATTGAGAAGCAAGAGGTGTCTATTCCCTGGAATACGTTCCAGAACTGTTTGTTCAGTTCCACTGAGTGCACAGTCCACAGTTAAACTAGTGAAAATAATCAGTCCTGACTGTGGAAATTATATACATTTTCCCTTATTAAGCATATTCAATTTGGTGTATTTGCCAAATATTCCACACTATTGGTCTAACATGCTAAAAATGTGCTAAGTTAATTTTTATTTTTTTATTTATGTATTTATTTCAGTTGCAAACATAATATATTTGCGAGCAAAAAATAATATCAAATATAATAAGTTTCATTCACATCTTGTGTATAACATTGTTTAACTTTTTGTATGTTTTATGGTGCTGTTAACCTGTCAATACATACAGTTATACTTATCTAAATAATTATTTAATTTAATTTAATTTAATTTAATTTAATTTAATTT
>NW_015546234.1:1662206-1678209 GCF_001515605.1 Sinocyclocheilus anshuiensis | reverse complement strand
AATAGAATAGGACGAGTGAGAATGTTCAAGACTCGTCTCCTTTTATGTCCTCACGCTCCCTCACTTTCACCCAAACCAGTAGGCGGCGATATTGATTAAAATTTGCTTGCGGTCGGTTGTCAAAGCCATCAAAGGAGTGGAAAGAAAAAAAAGAAACAAGGAAGTGGAGGTGTCAGGTGAGAGGAATGCTGTTGTTACCGCTGTCATCTCTTCTAAGTACGTTTAAAATGCATATTTTGTTCTTGACAAGTAACATTGCACCTGCAGTTCTTTGCCGAGTGCATTTGATTAGTTTTAGTACGAGCGTTTTTATGTTAAAGCGACACAAAGCTGTAAATCCCGTCTGTTGTCATATTTGATGATGACACAGCGAGCCGAGAGAAATTGAACGGATACCTTGAATATGCTACAATAACTGTTTATAAATACACGTGTCTGTGTTAGTTATGCTCCTTGAAGTAAAATAGACGAATATGGCATTTCTTACTGCTGTCTCATTGCTTGCGTCATGTTTTGCAACCTGGAGCAGATGAAAAATCCACTGCTGCAAGACATTAATAATAACAAACCTCTTATCAACCGCGTATCACCACTGATTTTATTATTATCATACTATTATATAGGTTTAGTTGTCAAAGGCGAAATTTTACCTTAACTAAAAAGATAATGTAAATAAATGCAATTCACAGAATTACAACAAACCTAATAATAATAATGAGACTAAGACGTAATTTGCATTACAGTATTCATCAGTGTGTCCTGTCCCATTGACTCTCGCAGGTTTCTTGTACCACTCAAAACATCATGGAGTTTGCTGAGCTGATCAAAACCCCCCGTGTGGATGGGGTGGTCCTCCACCGACCCTTCATGCCCACTGTGGAGGGAACTCTGTGTCTGACAGGACATCACCTCATCTTGTCTTCTCGCCAGGACAACACTGAGGAGCTCTGGCTGCTTCATGCTAACATTGACTCCATTGAGAAAAGGTACATCTGATATATATTATTCATCAAGGATGCATGTAATTGATCAAACGTGACAGTAAAGATATTTGTAATGCTATAAAAGATTTCTGGGTTACACTTTACAATAAGGTTCCATTAGTTAATGTTAACTAATGTATTAACTAACATGAACAAACAATGAACGATACTTTTATTACATTATTTATTAAACTTTGTTAATGTTAGTTCATGAAAATACAGTTGTTCATGTTAATTCACAGTGCATTAACTAATGTTAACAAGCACAACATTTGATTTTAATAATGCATTAGTAAATGTTGAAATTAACATGGTCTAAGATTAATAAATGCTGTAGAAGTATTGCTCATGCTTGGTTCATGTTAGCTAAAGTAGGTAACTAATGAACCTTATTGTAAAGTGTTACGATTTCTGATTCAAAATAAATGTGGTTCTTTTGAACTTTATATTCATAAAAGAAAGTACCTGAAAAAAAAGTATCACTGTTTTCATAAAAATATTAAGCAGCACAACTGTTTTCAACACTGATAATAATAAGAATTCTCATATTAGAATGGTTTCTGAGGAGTCATGTGACACTAAAGACTTGAGTAACATCTGCTGAAAATTCAGCTTTGACATCACAGACATAAATATCATTTTAAAATATATTCTAATATTTACAAAACAGTTATTTTAAAATGTAATAATATTTCACAATGTTACTGGTTTTAGTACATTTTGATCAATTAAATGCAGCCTTGGTGAGCATGAGAGACTGCTCAAAACACCTTACTGACCTAATGTGTGCAGGTTTGTCGGATCACTGGGAACTATTATTGTAAAGTGTAAAGACCTGCGGGTGATTCAGCTGGACATACCTGGCATGGAGGAGTGTCTCAATATTGCCAGCTCAATTGAGGTAAGACAGCATTAGTACTCACTCATAAAGCAGAAAAATAATGGACTAATAATAACCCTCATTTCTACTAATCAGTTTATGCTGTTAGTGTTCAGTTTATGATCATTCATTTTTCAGGCTCTCTCCACGCTGGACTCAGTGTCCCTGATGTATCCGTTCTTCTACCGTCCTCTGTTTGAGGTCATTGAGGATGGATGGCAGTTGTTTGTACCAGAGGAGGCTTTCAAAGACCTGGAGTCTATGGTATTGTTTTATCCCTGGAAGCCGTGACCCTGCGGTCATCAGAAAAAGTTGTAAAACAGATTCTCAGTGTATCATTGCTCGTTTTTTCAGATTGTTCTCTGTGGGAAGCCAGAAAGAAAATATTTGTGACCGCATGTTCTGATATCCAATTTAATTCAAACACAGTTAGTATTTCATACACTACCATTCAAAACTTTGGGGTTGATAAGATTTTAAAAAAAAATTTGAAAGTCTTTTATACTCGCCAAAGCTGCATTTATTTGATTGAAGTATAATAACACTATTATAATATTGGGAAAAATAATTACAATTTAAAATAAATTTTCTGTATTATAATTTATTTTAAAATGTCATTTATTCCTTTGATGCAAGGATGAATTTTCAGCAGCCATTAATCCAGTCTTCACTGTCGCATGATCCTTCAGAAATCATTCTAATAAGATGATTTGGGGCTCAAGGAGCATTTATTATTATCAATGTTGAAAACAGTTGTGCTGCTTAATATAATAGCAATATTTCATAATATTTTGTGGAACTTTTGAGTGGTCTAAACAGCATTTATTTGAAATAATTTTTTCTAACATTTATAAATGTCTTTAGTGTCACCTTTGATTAATTGAATGCATCCTTGCTAAATAAAAGTATTAATTTCTTTAAAAAAATTACTGACCCCAACTTTTGAGTGGTAGTGTATATGAGCTTATTTTGAACTCCTTTTGGTTTAGAATTAGATTTAGTTAAAATACATTAATGAAAGCTTTTTAAATGTTTCTGCTTTTGATTTTTGTTATTTTCAATTAAAAATAAAGTGTCTAAATTACAAAGGTGACCCTGAGTTCTGTTGTCAACTCTCAGACAGATGAATGGAGACTGAGTGAGGTAAATAAAGACTTCAGCGTGTGCCCCTCGTACCCGTCCCTACTGACCGTGCCCAAAGACATTGATGATGAAAGCCTCTGCAAAGCTGCTTCCTTTCGCCACGGTGGTCGTTTCCCTGTGCTCAGTTACTACCACAAGAAAAACGGCATGGTTAGAAGTGCACTTTGGAAATTTGGTTGTTTCCAAATTTTGAACTATTTAATACAGACCCTGATCACACTGTCCACAGGTGATGATGCGAGCAGCGCAGCCACTAACAGGAACCAATGGACGCCGCTGCAAAGAGGATGAGAAACTGATCAATGCCACGCTTTGTGCAGGGAAGCGAGGTTACATCATCGACACACGGACTATAGCTGTAGCGCAGCAGGCTAAAGCTCGCGGAGGAGGATTTGAACAGGAAGCCAACTACCCTCAGTGGAGGAGGATCCATAAAGCAATTGAGAGGTGTGTATCCAGTTATTCTCACATAGCCAGACTGACTGTGTAAATAGATATATGGACAATATTAATATTCTGGCTGATAATCATTTTCATGTTATGGCCAGACATAACAATAAATTTAAAAAACCAGACAAAACAGAATTTGATACTCTTTTTTTCTAAATAAACATAAAAATAAAAACTAAAATCAGCTGTTTTAAATTTGGACATCACAACATTATAATACTGCATTTATTTGATAAAAAATACAGTAAAAACAGTAATTTTGTGAAATACTATTACAATTTAAAATAACTGTTTTCTATTTAAATATATATTTTATAATGTAATTTGTTTCTGTGATATCATTTAGTTTTAACTTTTTTGCATTTTAACCAATAGTTTTAACCAATTTTATTTTATTAGAAGTTTTATTATGATTGACCACCTGACCAACGTGTAAAACGACCAACCACAGTGTTTGTTTTGTTTTTACATGCCATTTAGTGCCAAGTTTTGATACACAATAAAATACCAGCATTAAAAAATATTTACATTATGATGCAGCAGGTTCTATGAATAGTTGTACAGAGATCAGTGGAAAAATATCAAAAACTGTAAAGACTCTGTAGTCAAATAGATTCAAAGCAATACATACGATACAAACTAAATTTTAATACTTTAAATTCAAATTTTTGTTTTTCAATTTTCAATTTTTATTTTAAATTTTTGATTTAAATGTTTTAATTTTAAATTTAAAAGTTTGCATGAAACAAATTCAATATTTAATATTAATAACTATTTTGTCAATGCATGTTATAGATCTTATTGTGAACAATTCATCCATGTATGTGTTTAAAATATATATATAAATCCAGTGACTATTTCTTAAGTGCTCGGCTTGGTTTACAGGCAAACTGATAAAGTTGTGTAAGTCAGTGAATCAAATTAGACTTTGCCAAATCAGTTTCTTTTCAATTTTGTGATCAATATGCATCCGGCGGACAATGAATGGACTGTGGGTGCTTTGCACCATCTAAGACTGAGACTACTACACACTGTACTTTTATTAGGGGACTTAAAATCATTTAAGCCTGGAAAACATGCATCAATTGCAGTAAAATGCTCATTTGGAGATGAAGCATATCGTATGTAAGCAAACAAACACAGTTGCATAAATGAGTTCTGTAATTGGACTATAATCTGACAGCTGTTCTCCCACAGGTCTAATGTTCTGCAGGAGAGTCTGATAAAGTTGGTTGAGTCGTGCAATGATCAGTCGCACAGCATGGACCGCTGGCTCAGTAAACTTGAAGCGTCCAACTGGCAGAGTAATGTTAAGGAAATCCTCACAACGGCCTGCCTGGCTGCACAGTGCATTGACAGGTACATCTGTTGATACGTCTGTCTGTTCCTGTCTCACACACAGAGCCATTACACCGCCATATTGTGCAGCTGTGTTAATTACTGTTTTAGCTCTATTCTAAGTTAATTACAAAAGCTGCTGTAGCCGTTTCTCAGCACATTTGTTGCAAAGGTTGTTGTGGTGATAATTAGTGCTGTTGTCATGCTGTAATTGTCATTATATTTATACCACACTGCTACTGCTGTTTTAAAAGCTGCTTTGGCCCGCAGTTTATTATCAGGTTTGTAGCACTGTGTGTGTGCTAAATAATCTCAATCTGAGTGCAGTTGCAAATGTGGAGGAACCACTTTAATTAATGTTGTATTCTAGGGAAGGGGCGTCAGTGCTGGTTCATGGCACAGAGGGCACTGATTCAACACTGCAGGTGACGTCTCTCGCCCAGATCATCCTCGATCCGTCTTGCAGAACCATCCGTGGCTTTGAGGCGCTGATTGAGCGAGAGTGGTTACAGGTGAGAGAGGTTCCCAGGAAAACTCTTGACTCTGATGTGTCTGATTTGTCTCATCTTCTTCCCGTCCCATCGTCAAAATCATTCTATTACCCTCCCTAGAAAATATCAGAATGCACCAGAGAAAGTTGGCTGTTCACTATATTTGCACACTGGAAATATTATCATAGGGCATCAGAGAAGAGCAAAAGTTTAATTGTATAAAGACAATGTATTTAAAAAAACAACGTTTTATTTTCATCCAAAAATAAATAAATAAATAAAAATCTGTACAAAATATTCTACTGGAATTAAATCACTTTTTTGTTGTTAGATGTTTATAAACAGCTTTCTTTTTTAAGCGATTGGTAGTGATTGGTAGGGTTTCAAGGTACTGTTTTAAAATGGTTTAAGTCCTATTTAACAAATAGAAGTTTTTCATTTGCCTTGGGTGAATTTACATCATCTTCGGCTCCTCTTACATTTGGGATTCCCCAAGGATCCATTTTGGGTCCTATTTTGTTTTCAGTATATATGCTTCCAATTGGGTCTATTTAAAAAAAAAAAAAACACACCATATCATTTCACTGTTATGTTGATGACACACAAATATATATGCCAGTAAAGAAGGAAAGTAGCTCACTAGGGCCTCTTCTAGCTTGTTTGAATGACCTGAAAACTTGGTTGGATGAGAATTCTTTTGCATATGAATGAATCTAAAACAGATTATTGTGTTTGCACCCCCAAATACGTATGGGTCCCCTAAGTTTGATTTAGGCCCTTTATCCATTCATGGCAAATCCATGGTAAAAAATGTAGGGGTACTTTTTGACGAGTCGTTAAAATTTGACAAACAGATCAATGCTGTTGTCAGATCAGGCTTTTTTTCAACTAAGAACACTGACAAAGGTCAAGCCATTTTTGTCGTTTTATGATTTCGAGAGAGTGATGCATGCATTTGTGTCTTCACGTCTGGACTATTGTAATTCCCTGTATGTGGGTATTAGTCAGTCCACTTAGTCTCGATTGCAAATTGTCCAGAATGCTGCTGCAAGATTGCTGACAGGCTTTCGGAAACGGGACCATAATACCCCTATTCTTTCTTCTCTACATTGGCTACAAAAAGATTTTGTTGTTTGTTTTTAAATCTTTAAATGGCCTTGCACCACCATATCTTTCAGATTTATTACAACCATACTCACCATCCAGATCACTTAGGTCCGCTGACCAGAAACTTTTGACTGTCCCTAGGGCGAAACGTAAATTATGGGGTGATCATGCTTTTTCAGTGATGGCTCCGAGACTTTGGAACAGTTTGCCATTAAATATTATAACAGCTTCCACACTGGGGTCTTTCAAATCTCTTTTGAAAACTCATCTTTTTTCACTGGCTTTTTTGTAGGTTTTTATTGAGTGATATTTTGTCATTTAACGTTGTGTGGTCAGATGTCTCTGTGCTGTATAATATTGGTGTGTAATGTTTTTATAATGTATATTTTTGCTGTTTAAAAGGTGTACAGCACATTGGTCTACTAACTGTTGTTTTTAATGGTGCTTTACAAATAAATTGCCTTGCCTTGCCTTTTATTTTTATTAATTTATGTACTTTAGTGTGCAAAAGTTTGGGTTCATTTAGCAAGGGTGCATTAAATTGATCAAAAGTGACAGTAAAGACATTTATAATGTTACAAAAGTTTTCTATTACAAAAATTGTGTTCTTTTGAACTTTCTATTTGTCGCAGAGTCCTAAAACAAAATTGTATCATGGTTTCCACAAAAAATATCAAGCAGCACACGTTTCCAACATTGATAAAAAATAATAACTGTTTCTTAAGCACCAAATCAGCATATTAGAATGATTTCTGAAGGATCATGTGGCACTGAAGACTGAAGTAATGGATGCTGAAAATTCAGCTTTGCATCACAGGAATAAATTACATTTTAAAATATTTAAATAGCTATTTTAAATTGTAATAATATTTCACAATTATATTACTGTATTTTTGATCAAATAAATGTAGCTCTAGTGAGAATAGGAGATGACTTTCAAAAACATAAAAAAATCTTTTGAACCGTAAAACTTTTGAGTAGTGTTGTATGGTCAGCATTTTTCTTTTATTTGTTATTATTATGCAGTTATGTATGTACATAATGTTTTTCTTAAAAATTTGTAGGAGGAGTGCATATTTCATAATGTCAATATATGTAATGTCATATATAATTACATATAGCCATGTTGTTGATAAATACTACATAATCGTAATGACTATAAAATGTGTCACAGGTAATGTGTAGAAAATAAAGACCCTTGCTAGTGTCCCAATTAGATTATATACAGATTAACAACTTGGGGAACTAGTGAGTGGAATGAAACACAGCCTTGGTTTTAAAATGATGTTTCTCTGTGAAGTCTAGGATAGCCTATGATCCTGTAACCTTTACCTCCAGGCCGGTCACCCGTTCCAGCAGCGCTGTGCACAGTCTGCATACTCAAACGGGAAGCCCCGAAGTGAAGCGCCCGTGTTCCTGCTCTTCCTGGACTGTGTGTGGCAGATCCTGCGGCAGTTCCCCTGCTCCTTCCAGTTCAACGAGAACTTCCTGATCATGCTCTTCGAGCACACCTATGCCTCACAGTTTAGCACTTTCCTCGGAAACAGCGTGGCCGAGAGGTTAGTGTTCCCCTCCATCACAGTCCTGCATAGACGTCCATTTACAGATTCTCACATACTATCTCATTTCCTTTATTACATCACATGCAACCGTTGTTAAAACAGTTTGTTTTAACCTTATCAGATAAATCTCTAAGTAGCCAACACAGGACCTGTCACAAACGCCACACTTATTTTATCACTCTGAAGGTAACTTGTGTGTCTGTGTGCCAGTTACATCTCCAAAGTGTGGATTTGAAAGAAAACCGCAAGGGAATTTAAAATTGGGCCATAGTTTACACTTGCACTTGCCCGTAAAACTGTGTTACACATGTACAGTATGTTGGCATGTTGTAATTCTATCCATATGGAAAGATATGTTCAGGAGCAGAAGGTCACGACCCCTTCCGTCAACACTTCTGCGTCAGTAGAGGTCAATTTGTAGTTGGCAGTGACCCTTTTGTGTTTGCCTCTTATTCTGAGCAGGGTGTTTTGGTAAATGCGTTGTGAAATGATTTTCCACTTGTTGCTTAAATGTGTATCAGATTTCAAAATGTCCAGTTTTGGTACAGTCATTTACTGACAATGAATGGTGTGTACTGTGTAGTGTGTGTGTGATGTCATAAATCTGATCTTTAGACCCAAGAGGAGAGGTTTTATTCTGGTTTAAGAGTTTTATTTGTGAGTGCATGCTTTCTTTCAATGAACTAAAAAAATAAAGGTTCCTCATTGGCATCGATGTTTCCATTAAGAACCTTTAACATCCATGGAAATGTTACATTGTATAAAATGTTCTTTACAGTGGAAAAAGGTTCTTTAAATTGTTCATCACTAAGAAAAAAATGGTTATTTTAAGAAAAAAAAATAACTTTTGGAACCTTTATTTTTAAGAGTGTAGCTTGTGATTAGATACAGTAACTCAGTAATTCAGTAGGTCAGAATATTTACGAATGTTAAGATTCAGCTTGATGAGTAGAATTAGCGAAAGACTTTCTAATTGCTTATTATGACTATAATGGATGGCAATGGCTGGATGTGTCTGGCTCCTCGTAACATAAACTTTACTGTAAGGTTTAGCTGTAAATGTAAGCTTTGTACTTTCTGTGTTTCAGGGTGAAGCTGCTGCTGTCTCAGAAAACTGTTTCTTTGTGGTCGTGGGTGAACAGACCTCAGGAGCTGGAGCGATTTCTCAACCCGCTGTACGAGCCCAATAACCTGGTCATCTGGCCGTCTGTGGCTCCTCAGAGCCTGCAGCTGTGGGAGGGTGAGCACCATCAAATCTCCCACGTTCCTCTAATTTTTTGATCTCTTCCAGCACCTGCTGTGAACATCATCATGAAAATGATATTGAACAGCATGTTTACCCAGTTAAACTATAGGGGGCAGTCACGTGTTGCTCGGTGCTTTAACTGTATTTTTGCAGTGCCACTTCAGATGCGTGAGATGCCTGAGATGCCTAAAGAACATGTGGATTGTGAGATCAGTATGTGTTTTGAAATGAATGGTATGGCACCCATCTTCCATGACATGCTGTAGATGCACCTATAGATATCTTGTGCATTAGTCGCGTACTTCAACATTATGTTTAACAAGCTTTGAGTCAGATTTCCATCTGAATAACTAATTCTCCTGGTGTAATGAAAATGAAAAAGAAATGTAAAAATTATAATTACTAATAATTATTCATTAAATATAAAATGTATTTCAATTTTATAATACAATATTATTTAAATTAATTATTTACATTTGTAAAGAACACACCTATAGTCTGCTGCAAAGTTATTGCAGTCTGTCTATATGACAGAGATGGTGGTTTTCTGGACACAGATTGCCAAATTTAAAAAAATAAAGTTAATATTACTTTAAATATAATAATCCATTTATCTCCATTGTTTAATCACCTTCAAGAAAACTTACCTTCCTTGTCATGTTTAAGATATTAGTAAGCATGAAAGAAGCAACTTCA
Organism: Sinocyclocheilus anshuiensis; assembly: GCF_001515605.1. Lineage (NCBI taxonomy): Eukaryota > Metazoa > Chordata > Actinopteri > Cypriniformes > Cyprinidae > Sinocyclocheilus > Sinocyclocheilus anshuiensis. The sequence continues at coordinate 1,668,313 of NW_015546234.1, read as the reverse complement.
TGCAGACTTCAACATCAGTTTGTTTTAAACCTTTTACCAGATACAGATTAACCCCACATGGAATTCAGTCCTCATCTCTGGAGCCTGTCATGCCTCTATTTTAGAGGTGCAGTGAAAGAGACTCTTTCAGGAAAAGCAGCCAAGCAGACATGAAGTTTAGTGGCATGGGGGTTCACTTTCAGTCACATGAGCAGTTCTCAAACAACTCACAGATATGTTTAGGCCTTTCATATACACTACCAGTCAAACATTTGGATATTAGTGTACCCACCAAAAGAACTACATTGAACAATCTTATATTATAGATATATTTTAGATATATAAGTCTTTGCCTAGATTACAGTTTATAAACCTATATTTAAGAAAATGCCATGTTTGTTGGGTATTTTAGCTTCTTTTCCTTCATTAACTGGTCCAACCCATTAAAAATAAATGAATTAATAATAATAATAAAATGTATTTATTTATAAACAAAAAGATATGTAGGCATATATTTCATTATGCAATCATGTATCATTTAAAGGTTTTAATAATAAGTATTTTATAATTAGTAAATCATGAGAAACACATTTAAGTATTTCAGTTAAGTAACCAGAAATTTGAATGTTACAGTGAATGTCAGGGTTGTGTGTATAGAAGCAAACGCAGTCTGCATGCCAGTATGAATGGAAGTAACACATGCTGCTAGTGTATGTCTGAATGAATGAAAGTAACCAGGTGGTTAGAACGAAACTATTTGAGTTTTCTATTTGCGGGTTATATATGAATGCATCCTTTCTTCAATTTGCACTTTCTTCCAAGTCACTTTTGTACAGAACCATATGTCAAAGAACTATGTCCAGTTTATTTTTGTCAAGCAGATGGATTGCTAATACATTACAGGTTGGCTATATTAACATGGTATCTCAGGCTGTCCAAGATGTAGGAGTTTGTTTCTTCATGAGAACAGATTTGGAATAATTTAGCATTACATCAGTTGCTCACCAGTGGATCCTTTGCAGTGAATGGGTGCCGTCAGAATGAGAGTCCAAACACCTGATCAAAACATCACAATAATCCACAAGTAATCCATATGACTCTAGTCCATCAATTAACGATTTGTGAAATGAAATGCTGCATGTTTGTTAAACAAATTCATCGAGGCATTTTAACTTTAAACCATTGCTTCTGGCTAAAATACGAGTCTGTAATTCATAATGAGGCTTCCTGGTGTGAAAAAGTCCTTCCCCTGTTGTCCTCTCACATAAAAATCCTGTTTTGGATTTTTTTTGCTTGTAAATTATCTGTGCATATTTCTCTCCTGATTCAGAAGAGACAAACCTTTCACTGGAGAAAGCAATATTGTGGATCGAAGACTTGTAAAAAAAAACATCTTAGTAATGGATTTACTTCTTACAAACACACAGTTTTTTACTTCAAGATATTACAGTAACTGGTGGACTGAAGTCTTGTGGATTATTGATGGCACCCATTCACTGCAGAGGATCCATTAGTGAGCAAGTGATGTAATGCTACATTTCTCCAAATCTGCTCTGATGAAGAAGCAAACATATCTATAGCTTGGATGGCTTGAGGGCGAGTACATTTTCAGCAAATTTTCATTTTTGGGGGGTACTATTCCTTTAACTGTCAAGGTCCTTTGAGAAATAGCTAATCAGATATTAATGTGAAAGTTGGATGAGTATTGACCCGTGCACTCTGCTAACATTAGAAAATGTCAGCTTTACACGTGTTAAGAAACATGGGATTGGTGATTGTGTGGGGATATTTAAGGTTTCCTTATGTATAACCTTAAAGGGGTGATGCTGCTAAAAAGAACATTATTTTGTGTATTTGGTGTAATGAAATGTGTTTATGCGGTTTAAAGTTCAAAAAACACATTATTTTCCACATACTGTACATTATTGTTTCTCCTCTATGCCCCGCCTTTCTGAAATGCATCGATTTTTACAAAGCTCATCGGTCTGAAAAAGCGAGGTGTGCTGTGATTGGCCAGCTATCCAATGCGTTGTGATTGGCCGAATACCTCAAGCGTGAGACGGAAATGTTACGCCCCTCACATACTGTTGATGCCGTGTCCGTGACGTAGGTATGTGGGGGCGTGTTAGAACGAGCCGTTTTAGGTAGGTGTGGCTGACTCTGAACTTTTATAAAGAATATCTCTTTGGATTTGAGACTTTAGTGTTTGCAACTTTACAGATCTTCTTTATGCACCAAGAGCTTGTAACACTCCAAAGAGAAAGGAAAAATTTAAATCGCATCATATGACCCCTTTAAGGGACAGCAGGGGTGATCAATGTGGCCATCTCACATCTGTATTTTTTTCTGCTTGTATATACCACTCATGGCAGAAAAGATCACTGATCAACAACAAAAGATGATGTAATCACATCATATCACATCTCTGGCACCTTGTTCTTTTTTCTATAGGGGTATTCCTTCGCTGGAATCGCTCCACAAAGTGTTTGGATGAGGCTTATCAGGAGATGGTACATATTATAGAGTACAACAAGGAGCTGCAGAACAAAGTGAACAGCCTGCGCAGACAGCTGGCCCAGCTCGAGACGGAGGACAGCCCACTGCAGACACCGTAGGACGTCAACAGAATGGTACACTTCTGATTTGTCATCTCTGTCTTACTGAAATAAGCCTCACGCACATGTATCTACACTCTTCTGATCATACTCTTTCTTTCTGACTCCATTGGTCTCCAATGGATTCTACACTCTGCTGCTCTATTAATATATCATTTTAGTTTTCTTCCTTAAACACTATGCTGCACTTGTCCTTATTATGACGTGTTTCATTTAAAACACCTTAAACTGATTAGCAGGTTATGATATGGATGCTATTTCACTATAAATTGTACATTGGTGTTTTAGTTTACATATTCTCAAAGAAAAGGGACTGCTGACGTGCCATTTTTTTTTTTTTCATTTTAAGTCCTGTGCCATGAAGTGCAATAGAAAACACAATTCTAAAATGAAATAAAAGGGAAAATATTGGACTGACTATTAGATGCTGGAAATTCATCATTTGAATACAACACAGGTGGTTTACATAGTCTTACATGATCCCTAACTCCTTCCAAAGAGAGACACTGATCACATGATTAAAGAGATAATTCACCTAAAAATGAAATTTCAAATGGTATTTTAAAGTGTCCTAATATTGTGTTGGGAGTCCTTTACAACAGGTTTAAATGCATCTAAGGTCAGAAAACATTGTAATTTTCTCAGAATATACATTTAATATTAGAGTCATTTGCCATTGACTTCGAAACGATTCATTCCAAGCAAGTTCGGAGCAAACCCCTCCCTTCCATATGCCTACTCTTCTCTGATTGGTCAGCTGGCCAAGCCTGCTGTGATTGGCACAGAGAGGAGTCCTTGACTAGAGCAAGTTAGCGAGCGCTACCATTGACAAAGCACCTTTACATAAAACAATAATATATTGCTCCAATCTGTTCTTATAATAATGACATAAAATACGAAAACACTTATGCAAGCGAATCGTGCCCACAGCTAAAGTTTAGCTGTCTTAGGAAATAGTGGGTTCACCGCGAATTATCAGAACTACTTCAGTAAGACAGTAATATCGTGCTTTACCTGGAAACCTAAAGCTGCACTAGGTATACATCACATATTAGCACAAAAACTTGATATTTTGAGCACTCAATTGAAAATGTACACATAACGTATCAATCGTACTTACAGGTTGTGGTTCGGAGAGCTTGTTAGTCCAAATTAAGACGATTAGAAGCCAACGAAGATAAAAGCCAAGATTAGAGAAGCAGTCCTTGGTAAAATGACATGCACACACAACAAAATGTTCAAATTGTATTTCTGTGGTATCCTTGAACACAGCGTCTTCTCAACATGATGTAAACACACTAACTAGCAGAAGTGTTTGTGGGCAGGTCAGACTCTGTTCGTATTTCGCGGGCAGGCAGGGATTATGCAAATGTGTTACCCAGTGACGTATACCGGTAACAGGCAAAAGATTCGAAAATATGACGACTTGTTAAGGCGATTCAGAATCGACTCTCTCTTTTGAGAGACAATATCTTTATTTATCATGCATGTTTTTGATTAACAACTTGTTTTCATTTAAAGATAGCTACGTTATAAACTGCAAAAGAGATATTTTTCAAAAACCCATATGACCTGCTCTTTAAGTGTTTACTCACCCTCAAGCCGTCCAAGATGCAGATGAGTTTGTTTCTTCATCAGAGCAGATTTGGAGAAATGTAGCATTGCATCATTTGCTCACCAATGGATCATCTACAGTGAATGGGTGCCGTCAATATGAGTCCAAACAGCTGATAAAAACATCTCAATAATCCACAAGTAATCAGCATGACTCCAGTCCATCAATTAATGTATTTTGAAGAGAAAATATGTGCGTTTTAACATATTAAACTGTCGCTTCTAGCCAAAATAATCCATAATCCATATTAACGCTTGTGGATTATTGTGATGTTTTTATCAGCTGCTTGGACTCTCATTCTGACGGCACCCATTCACTGCAGAGGATCCATTGGTGAGCAAGTGATGTAATGCTAAATTTCTCCAAATCTGTTCTGATGAAGAAACAAACTCATCTACATCTTGGATGGCCTGAGGGTGATACATTTTCAGTAAATTTTCATTTTTGGGTGGACTATTCCTTTAAGAAATTGCCAAATGTGGCACTATTTGCTTTACAAATGTAAGATTGTTTGTACACTGGTAATATTCATATTTGTATAGAGTAAAAATATTTAGTATATAGTTTAAAATACAGATTTCTGTTAGTGATATTGTGAATGTCAAAATAATGTCATAAATTTCAATCCACAACCTTTAAAAATCTTTGTTACATTTTTTTTTTGTGAATATGAACTTCTTTATTAGGATACATGCAGCAGTTGTTTAGAAACATCTAAAAATAAAGCCCACTGGGATTATTAAAGTTTCCGTTCTGCACAAAAGCATTTCATTTCCTCCAGTTCTCCATGAGTGACATGAGCATGGTCTTGTAGACAGGTGGTTGCTGCAAAAACTCATGCAGATCATTTCACATATCATTTATGCAAAAAAATCAAGATATATACGCTCAATGTGCCGTTAAAGGTTTTTGGGTTCACTTGTTTCATAAATACGTGAATATTTAAATCTATTGTGTAGTGACTCCTGTAACCTATAAAGGTAATTTTAATATTCCACTGGGTTCTTACCATCAAGTACTCTGATGCATTTATGAATGTGTTTTTGTTTAAGGTAGGTTTTGATACTGGGTATAGACAGTCAGTTGTTGTTGTTTTGTTTTGTTTTGTTTTGTTTTTTATGCACGATTTTTTTATTATTTCATTCTGGCACTTCAGTAGCATCAACTGACATGCATCATTAAGATTCACTGTATAATTGTCTGTACAGTGTCATGCCTTGCTTTACAAACTATAATATTAATTAAATGTTTAACTGAAATATGTTATGTTCTGTGGGCATTAAAAGATTGTTTAATGTACATTTGTGTGTGTTTTTATTTTTCATATTTAAATTGACCACCTGTAAGTATCGCCGTTCCAAATCGATAAATGGTAATAAAATATGACTTATCTTATCAGCGCAACATGATAATGACTGATAAAATCTAATTACCATTGGGAAAAAAAGGAAACAATGGTATGTAAACTTCAAACTGAATATAAAGCTCATATAAAATAAATTATAGAATGTAGAATATATATATATACAGGGTTCGTACGGTCATGAAAAACCTGGAAAAGTCATGGCATTTTAAAACACCAATTTCCAGGCCTGGAAAAGTTTTGGAAAAATAAATAAACCCATAAGGGTCTACTTTTATTTGTGTGCACTCACAATATCAGCATACGTTGTGCTTTTTTAGAAAACAAACGGGATACGCTTTCTGCTGTCTCGGTGTTGAGCAGGAGCGCTTCACAAAAATGAACCGAAACCCTGCGAATATTCTATTCCCCTGGGGCATTCATCGTGGTAATTACTTGCTGGCGTTTTGCGGCAAGCTTTGCGTGCGCTTTAACATGGAACTCTTCCAGCACTCGCTGCTGCTGGACACTAAACACCGTCCGAGCCACTCTTGAT
>NW_015546234.1:1661436-1662091 GCF_001515605.1 Sinocyclocheilus anshuiensis | reverse complement strand
ACGCTTTCTGCTGTCTCGGTCTTGAGCAGGAGCGCTTCACAAAAATGAACCGAAACCCTGTGAATATTCTATTTCGCCTGGGGCATTCATCATGGTAATTACTTGCTGGCGTTTTGCGGCAAGCTTTGCGTGCGCTTTAACATGGAACTCTTCCAGCACTCGCTGCTGCTGGACACTAAACACCGCCCGAGCCACTCTTGACAGTCGTGGTAGCACGGTCTCGTGTTGTTTCCACCAGCGCAGCAAATCTTTGTTATCACCATAATAACTGATGGATATCTAAAATATAAAAATAAGGAGGAAGCAAGCCTGATACCTGGCCCGTGTCTGAGCTATGACATGAAAATTGTCCCGAAGCCATAAATAAATTGGGGCCGTTGGGCTCGGGCTGAAATGCAGGGCTCTAAAGCGCAGCTTGTTGCATTTAAGCAGCAAAAATACACACAAAATGACACCAAAATGGCCATCCTGGCCACACAGTTAAATAAATGATAATATTCAGTGATGTGATATGTGAAATGTGGAGTAACGTCTGGCGCAGTTGCAGCTTGTACTTATTACTAAAACAAGAAAGCAAACGAGTAGCATTAATAGTCATTCATTTTAGTTAACATATACTATGATAATTTGAACAGATTTTTATTCTTATTGTAAA
>NW_015546234.1:1634715-1661344 GCF_001515605.1 Sinocyclocheilus anshuiensis | reverse complement strand
CGATCACTTGCATTTTTTTCTTATAACAGTGGAAACAACCGTCATTTTTGCTCATAAAGGTAAGAGTAATACATCATTCGGGACTGTTAAGGGTCTACTTTTATTTGTGTGCACTCACAATATCAGCATACGTTGTGCTTTTTTAGAAAACAAACAGGATACGCTTTCTGCTGTCTCGGTCTTGAGCAGGAGCGCTTCACAAAAATGAACCGAAACCCTGCGAATATTCTATTTCCCCTGGGGCATTCATCATGGTAATTACTTGCTGGCGTTTTGCGGCAAGCTTTGCGTGCGCTTTAACATGGAACTCTTCCAGCACTCGCTGCTGCTGGACACTAAACACCATCCGAGCCACTCTTGACAGTCGCGCTAGCACGGTCTCGTGTTGTTTCCACCAGCGCGGCAAATCTTTGTCATCACCATAATAATTGATGGATATCTAAAATATAAAAATAAGGAGGAAGCAAGCCTGATGCCTGGCCCGTGTCTGAGCTATGACGTGAAAATTGTCCCGAAGCCATAAATAAGTTGGGGCCGTTGGGCTCGGGCTGAAATGCAGGGCTCTAAAGCGCAGCTTGTTGCATTTAAACAGCAAAAATACACACAAAATGACACAAAAATGGCCATCCTGGCCACACAGTTAAATAAACGATAATATTCAGTGATGTGATATGTGAAATGTGGAGTAACGTCTGGCGCAGTTGCAGCTTGTACTTTATTGAGATGCACCTGTATATATATATATATATATATATATTAAGGATTGTGAACATAATTGATTTTTCCTATTGATTATTGAATAATAGATTAAATCCTATTGCTGAACTGTCAAATAATTGACAACAGCAACACTGTTTTATACTGTTTGTGCATGCACAACAGTTTTATACTGTTTGGGGGGGAGCACATTTTCCTCATTAGGTCATTTATCTTTTTTTTTTTTCCTTGTAGGTTTGGTCCTACTTATCAAACTGCAGAGCATTTTATAGAAAGAAGAAACTTTCTCTCCCACCCTTTACTATTTGCTTTCTGTCTCTCACTTTCAACCCCCCATCTCATAACCAAACGTCCCGTTGACTGCATTCGTTGTGAGGGGGGTTGAACGTGCAACCCTGAAAGGACCCCAGTCGTCATGTTTCAACTAGACGTCAGGAAGGCGTGGCCAGAGCCTCACCTTCAGTGTTGGCCAATCAGAGCGCAGCCGGCTTCTCTTGAAAGCCTCTTGAGCTGCAGATATAAAACCGCCTCTGTGGGCTGATGCAATACTGGAAGATACTGAGAGAAGCATCAGTGACGGAAAACCAGATAAAGAAAGCTGCTCACGTCGCCCAGAAAAACACGTTGTTTGCTTAATCTCCGAATCTTATTCTAGTCAAAAGGTGAGTGAATTCATTTACTGAAATCGACTGCATTTTGCTTTTAAGATTGATTACAGTTAACGTTAGAACCTTATCTGAACGCTGGCTTCCCATGGCCTTGACTGAAAAGATAAAAATGCATGTTAGTTTATTTTTCACATCTGTTAAAAATAGTCCCGAGAACACAAGACTTCCCTTTAGTGTTTCATATTATAAAATGGGTTAGTTTGTGTCCGAATCCTGATCATGTGACCGTTATTTTAAGGTGTTCCGTCATAGGGTGTAGTCGTCGTGAGCACGTCAGTTTCTTCACAGAGCTGCTAAATTAGTATAACAGCAGAAATCAAGATTGCGCATTACTTCAGTCGTACCGCTGGTTTTAACCCTGGGTAAGATAACATGTCATTTTAAAACGGGGTTATATTGGCCGAATTGCAGCGCTAAAGCTGCAAGAATGTTAACTTACAGCGAGTTGTTTAGCAACAGACAACCAATCAGGAACTCCCTTGGTGCTTACCTCATTAAATATTCACGAGTCTCCACGCCACGTGTTTAGTCTCCGAGTCTGTAGAAAACTGTTGGCTTCGTGTTATGTGAATATTTCAAGCGAGCACAGTGTGGCCACTTTTGCACTTTTGGCCATAGATGGTCAGGCTTTTATTAAAACGGGCCGTGTGCTGTATTACACCATGTCTAACGTTACACCGGATGCGACTTTTGTCCCGGTGTCCTGACATGTTATCCTATCCGTCAGATTGTCCTACCAGGGTTTACTGCGCATGCGCACATCAATACTGAACGCTGAATAACAATATTTAATGTATCTGCATTACTGTAAGGGTAGGTTTAGGGTTGGGGTAGGTGTAGACTTTAATAAAACGCAATCTAATAGGTAGAACAAATTATTGTTGGTTTCCTGTAGCTGTATCCCTTCTAGCCACAACCGCGAATATAACATAATTACAGTATTTGCATTACTGTAAGGGTAGGGTTGGGGTAGGTGTAGATGTTAATAAACCATAATTTTACAGGTAGCATTTTTTTTGTTTGTTTTAATGAGAGGTAGCAAAATCTGACAGGGTAGCACAAATCGACAGAACACCGGTAACGGCTAAAGTTTGTCTACACTGGACGCTTAAAGCTGCAGTCCGTAACTTTTTTTGGTTAAAAATGATCCGAAATCAATATTTGAGCAAGTACATAACCAGCCAGCATTCGAAACTTACTTTAGCCCGATTCACAACGGTTAGCTTATAATAATGTTTTCTAATTTGAGTGGTACGGGTATGTTTTCGCGGGAAATTCGAGCATGCTGCTGCGCCATTACGTCACGTCTGTAAACATAAATAAGTTGTCCAGGTGTCCTGACATTTTATCCTATCCGTCAGATTGTCCTACCAGGGTTTACTGCGCATGCGCACATCAATATTGCGCCCATTTTCTCATGCTGAACGCTGAATAACAATATTTAATGTATCTGCATTACTGTAAGGGTAGGTTTAGGGTTGGGGTAGGTGTAGACTTTAATAAAACGCAATCTAATAGGTAGAACAAATTATTGTTGGTTTCCTGTAGCTGTATCCCTTCTAGCCACAACCGCGAATATAACATAATTACAGTATTTGCATTACTGTAAGGGTAGGGTTGGGGTAGGTGTAGATGTTAATAAACCATAATTTTACAGGTAGCATTTTTTTTGTTTGTTTTAATGAGAGGTAGCAAAATCTGACAGGGTAGCACAAATCGACAGAACACCGGTAACGGCTAAAGTTTGTCTACACTGGACGCGACAAAGTGACCCTTGCAAATCATTTGAAATTTGTGTCAGTACATCATAAATAGAATGAGGCATCAGTTTACTGTCGGGCATTTGTCGTGTAGCGCCACGTCCAGTGTAGACAGCATTACTGATTATAATGGGTTCTACTGTATTTTGTTGCGTCGCTGGCGTCCAGTGTAGACACGGTGTTAGCCAAATATGCAAATAAAAACGTTAATACGGGGTTTACAGATAAACAATGTGAAATCTCGAAACAAGTCATTCCAATGATTAATTACTAACCCGGGATAAAGTATGAACATGTATGAAAATTATGGAAATTAAGTATGAAAGTGTGGACATGAAACAAGACATCCCAGCATTACGTTGCCAGGGTTAACACTGTTGAAAAGGCCTTTTAAAACTAACGTTAGTCTAAACTGATTCCCAGAAGTCTGACTGACCTTTCCGTTCAAGATCAAACCGGCTGATAGTAAGGCGCGGATTGTGTGTTAGAGTATTGTGAAGCAGGGCACAAGAACAGAACAGTCCGCAGAGACTTGGCACAATGAAAAACTTTGGAGGTCAAACTGAAGGATGTGTTCGGCATCTTGCCAGCATGCTCGGCGAGAGCACGGTTCTCGCATGCTGATTGGCTGCCGGCGAATGCAGGGCGGTATATATATGCTCAAATTACATTCTTTGTTCCTTTCGTGCCTTTACATTTGCGAGGTAAGAAGCTCAGCGATGACAGCCTGGAAATGTACATGTTTTTCGGTTTACTATACAAATTTAATAGAAGTATGAACTTTGGGGCGCCTTATATTAGGTATAGTTCATTAAAGTTTGTTTACCTGCCATTATAATTTGATGTTTTAAGGTTCATGGAAATACTTTTGAAATAGCACTGATGCAAAAAGCATATGTTTGATGTTTTTTTACTTGAAATGTTAATCCGAAAACAGCACAAGCTTTTATATTTAGATGTCCAGTATCTTCCAACCTGTATGACTTGCTTCTGAGGAACAAAGAAGGAGATGTTAAACAATGTTAGTTACCTTTCACTTACATTATATAGGAAAAAAATATGCAATTGCAGTGGAAGCGAATGGTGACTGAGGCTGTAGTGTAATGCTTGACATTTCTTTTGTTCTACAGAAGAAAGTAAGTCATACAGGTTTGGAAGGACATGACAGTGAGTAAATGATGACCGTGCATATTTTTGGCTGAACTATTCTTTCATTTGTGTTCATTTGGTTATAATGTGTAAGGCTCTTATAATATGTGCCTGTGTCCCCTCTTGTTTTTCCAGGTAACTGAGTATGCCAGTCATCAGAGCCATTAGTAACGTAGCAAAGCAGGCCCTGTTGGCTCCTGCGTGTGGATGTCAGCCTCTGACGGTGACCATACGCAACATCAGCTTCTCCCCGCGTCAGGTCACCTCTGGATCTGATGCCAGCTTTCATTCTGTGTCCTTCTCTGAAACGGACCACCCCAAAGTTCTCATCACAGGTATGAAAAACGCCAGGTACTTGGGACGTTGGCATTTTTTAAATTTATTTAACTTTTGTAATTTGTCACGTTGATCACACTGGTTTTGGCACATTTTTGAGAAGGGTGGATCCTGACTCCCCTACTGTTTTTTTTTTGTATGATATTTGATCATTCATTTTTTATCTCTCTGTCAGGTGGCCTCGGGCAACTAGGGGTTGGGCTTGCTAAACTGTTAAGGTATGCACATTGTAGTACATATATAAATGTGTTTAGTTTTTGCATAGTAGATGCATTTACAAATGTAATGTTTTAATATGAAGTTTTACATAAAGACGTATATTACATAATAAAGGTATACCTCCTGTTTCATAGGAATCGATTTGGAAAAAACAATGTGATCCTCTCAGATATCAGGAAACCACCAAGCAACGTCTTTCACAGTGGTATGTCTTCTGTTCATCTCAAATGAATTCGTAATAAATAATTTTATGAGAGAAATAATTGGGGTTGCACTTGATTAATGGGTCTGTTATGTTATAATTACATATCCATTTCAACCAGATGTTTGCCAGATGTAATTTGGAGAGTCATTTGTTAGGGCTAATTTATAATTTCCACATGTTAAGGTAATTTAGATGAGTAAAGAAGTGCTAATTATCTTTATTATGGTGGCTAATGGCCTGTTTTGTAAAATGTCTTATAATTAGCTTAGATAATTGATTTAACATTTGTTTGCATGTCTAAAACGGGTGAATGTGCAGTTTTAGCATTTATTTAAATAGTTTAATTAATTTTTAGAGATTAAGGATTTCAAGATTTTTATCCTCATTTCAACATTTAATATTTAGAAATATGTTCAAGGTATAGAGCTAGACTGATCACACCAGTACTGACATGTCGATTATATTTTTTTCACACAGGCCCCTTTATCTACTCTGACATTCTGGACTACAAGAACTTGCGGGAGATTGTAGTAAATAACAGGATCACCTGGTTAGTGCATTACAGTGCTCTTCTAAGTGCTGTTGGGGAAGCTAATGTGGCACTGGCACGAGCAGTCAACATCACCGGTAAAAACTTTAATGCAATTTGTTTATTTGCAATTTTTAAAATGCAATTTGTTTATTTGTCTACTGTTTGCCTCTTTTAATTTTCAATTACTATTTTCAACTAGATCTTTCCATAAAAATAGCCTTTGATAAAATTAGCTTTTGATTTTGATATAATACTAAATATAAATGAATAATAAATTCATTCTAAATCTGTTTTTTTTCTGTAGGACTACACAACATCCTAGACATTGCAGCAGAACATGGGCTTCGGCTCTTTGTGCCCAGTACAATTGGTGCCTTTGGACCAACTTCACCTCGAAACCCCACTCCTGACCTCTGTGTGCAGAGACCACGTACTATATATGGCGTCTCTAAAGTCCATGCAGAGCTCATGGGGGAGGTAAGACACCAGTCACCCTTATTTTAGTATTTCACCTATTTTCTGTGCCGTATGTGACTCGGAATATTAATCTTTACCCACAATCCTTTTCTGCAGTACTACCACCATCGATATGGCCTTGACTTCCGCTGTCTTCGGTACCCTGGCATCATCTCTGCAGACTCGCAGCCTGGCGGTGGCACGACAGGTACGGTGCACTCTGCGCCATCTGTGTTTTTTGGCACATGAGCTTGCTCACGTACGTAAGTGAGGTTATGCAACTAGCACTTGCTCAGAAATGGGTGTTGTTCGCTTTGAGTATTTTTAGATAAACTGATAGCCTGCACCAATGCCAGCCAGCCATATGAACCACACCTCCTACTGCCTGAAGTCACATGTGAAAACTTGAAAAGTACTTCGACAGCTGTTACTGTCATACTGTTGCATATGTGAGACTGCTGACCAAAAAACAGCAATGAGGCATGAAAGTCTGTCTCTATTGGCTTTTCCAGACTACGCCGTGCAGATATTCCACGACGCCGTCAAGACCGGCAAGTTTGAGTGCAACTTAAAGCCAGACACACGGCTGCCCATGATGTACATTGATGACTGTTTGCGGGCCACGCTGGAGGTGATGGAGACGCCGGTGGAATCGCTCAGTATGCGCACCTACAACATAAATGCCATGAGCTTCGCTCCAGAGGAACTTGCAAATGAGGTCCAGAAACAGCTGCCTGATCTTCAGGTCACATATGAGATTGACTCTGTACGACAGGCTATAGGTATGATCCAAAACATCTGCACTTTCCTCAAACATTTTGGTACAAATAAATGGTGCAAATGGTGCAAAAACACTTGTTTTTCGTCTATATAGCTGACAGTTGGCCCATGAACTTTGATGACAGCAACGCCCGCAATGACTGGGGCTGGAAGCACGACTATGATCTGCCAGAGTTGGTCCAGACGATGCTCAACTTCATCGGTTCAGACTCCCGCATCGCCCAGGCCAACTGAGTCTGCTCATGAACACTGAAAATATGTATATTTCATAAAGATTTATAGTGATGCAGAAGAGAGATCCGTGGTCTGTAAATAGTCGTATTCCTTTTCTCTTTTGTGTCCTCAGTATATTCCTTTTTGACTTGCTCAGACTGTCTGTATAATTGTAGATTATACAAAGAGGTCGGGTCTCTTTTCAAGTCAGGGTGGAAAACCGTCAGAGATACACAGGTATTTTGAAAGCTAAATGAAGAGGAATGAGTTTAAACCTGACGTGATACTCTTGTGCTTTGCATTTAGTGAAAAAGGATCACTATGTCTCCAGGAAAAATAAACCAAACAAACATGAAAGTTCAGTACTGAATGTGGTGGATCCTAAAATGTAGCTTCCTCAAATTCTACTCTCTTTCTGAATTTCTATATTTTTCCTTTTATTTAAGAGAAATAATTTTACTGTACCTTTGTAGAAGAACGTAATATATGAGGGAAAAGGCTGATGGCCGAGTTCAGACTAATAGGAATAAAAGTTAGGAATTGTTACAGCAACAGCAGCTTCAACCCATTCTAAAATAAACAGACAAGAGTCTGGTTTAAACAGGGTGGGACTCAGATGTAGGTCCTCAGGGAAGTGAGGGTCGTTATGATAAATGACGTTATCATATCCCTCTTGGTTGCTTTTCCTCTCTTGTGCACTATTTATATAGACGGCTTACAAATTAAATGCAAGATTTGATCTTGCTTCACATTTTTGCTGTAAACTTTAGTAAGGTCACTTTTTGTTAAATGCAATTTCTGTCATTGCATTTGCCCATGAATGTTTTCCCACAGGGAATATATTATCCCATATGTAGGGGAGAGTGGGAAACAGATTTAAATTATTTTTAGTTAAGCTTTGCATGCACATCTTTTTGTTCCTTTGATCACAAAACTTGTCAATAAAGCTTTTATATCTTTAACATTTTGCATTGTCTTTCATTTGATTCTAATTTATTGAGATGCACCTGTATATATATATATATATATATATATATATATATTAAGGATTGTGAACATAATTGATTTTTCCTATTGATTATTGAATAATAGATTAAATCCTATTGCTGAACTGTCAAATAATTGACAACAGCAACACTGTTTTATACTGTTTGTGCATGCACAACAGTTTTATACTGTTTGGGGGGGAGCACATTTTCCTCATTAGGTCATTTATCTTTTTTTTTTTTCCTTGTAGGTTTGGTCCTACTTATCAAACTGCAGAGCATTTTATAGAAAGAAGAAACTTTCTCTCCCACCCTTTACTATTTGCTTTCTGTCTCTCACTTTCAACCCCCCATCTCATAACCAAACGTCCCGTTGACTGCATTCGTTGTGAGGGGGGTTGAACGTGCAACCCTGAAAGGACCCCAGTCGTCATGTTTCAACTAGACGTCAGGAAGGCGTGGCCAGAGCCTCACCTTCAGTGTTGGCCAATCAGAGCGCAGCCGGCTTCTCTTGAAAGCCTCTTGAGCTGCAGATATAAAACCGCCTCTGTGGGCTGATGCAATACTGGAAGATACTGAGAGAAGCATCAGTGACGGAAAACCAGATAAAGAAAGCTGCTCACGTCGCCCAGAAAAACACGTTGTTTGCTTAATCTCCGAATCTTATTCTAGTCAAAAGGTGAGTGAATTCATTTACTGAAATCGACTGCATTTTGCTTTTAAGATTGATTACAGTTAACGTTAGAACCTTATCTGAACGCTGGCTTCCCATGGCCTTGACTGAAAAGATAAAAATGCATGTTAGTTTATTTTTCACATCTGTTAAAAATAGTCCCGAGAACACAAGACTTCCCTTTAGTGTTTCATATTATAAAATGGGTTAGTTTGTGTCCGAATCCTGATCATGTGACCGTTATTTTAAGGTGTTCCGTCATAGGGTGTAGTCGTCGTGAGCACGTCAGTTTCTTCACAGAGCTGCTAAATTAGTATAACAGCAGAAATCAAGATTGCGCATTACTTCAGTCGTACCGCTGGTTTTAACCCTGGGTAAGATAACATGTCATTTTAAAACGGGGTTATATTGGCCGAATTGCAGCGCTAAAGCTGCAAGAATGTTAACTTACAGCGAGTTGTTTAGCAACAGACAACCAATCAGGAACTCCCTTGGTGCTTACCTCATTAAATATTCACGAGTCTCCACGCCACGTGTTTAGTCTCCGAGTCTGTAGAAAACTGTTGGCTTCGTGTTATGTGAATATTTCAAGCGAGCACAGTGTGGCCACTTTTGCACTTTTGGCCATAGATGGTCAGGCTTTTATTAAAACGGGCCGTGTGCTGTATTACACCATGTCTAACGTTACACCGGATGCGACTTTTGTCCCGGTGTCCTGACATGTTATCCTATCCGTCAGATTGTCCTACCAGGGTTTACTGCGCATGCGCACATCAATATTGCGCCCATTTTCTCATGCTGAACGCTGAATAACAATATTTAATGTATCTGCATTACTGTAAGGGTAGGTTTAGGGTTGGGGTAGGTGTAGACTTTAATAAAACGCAATCTAATAGGTAGAACAAATTATTGTTGGTTTCCTGTAGCTGTATCCCTTCTAGCCACAACCGCGAATATAACATAATTACAGTATTTGCATTACTGTAAGGGTAGGGTTGGGGTAGGTGTAGATGTTAATAAACCATAATTTTACAGGTAGCATTTTTTTTGTTTGTTTTAATGAGAGGTAGCAAAATCTGACAGGGTAGCACAAATCGACAGAACACCGGTAACGGCTAAAGTTTGTCTACACTGGACGCGACAAAGTGACCCTTGCAAATCATTTGAAATTTGTGTCAGTACATCATAAATAGAATGAGGCATCAGTTTACTGTCGGGCATTTGTCGTGTAGCGCCACGTCCAGTGTA
Organism: Sinocyclocheilus anshuiensis; assembly: GCF_001515605.1. Taxonomy (NCBI): domain Eukaryota; kingdom Metazoa; phylum Chordata; class Actinopteri; order Cypriniformes; family Cyprinidae; genus Sinocyclocheilus; species Sinocyclocheilus anshuiensis. Next base: position 1,651,402 of record NW_015546234.1, on the reverse strand, counting down.
GACAGCATTACTGATTATAATGGGTTCTACTGTATTTTGTTGCGTCGCTGGCGTCCAGTGTAGACACGGTGTTAGCCAAATATGCAAATAAAAACGTTAATACGGGGTTTACAGATAAACAATGTGAAATCTCGAAACAAGTCATTCCAATGATTAATTACTAACCCGGGATAAAGTATGAACATGTATGAAAATTATGGAAATTAAGTATGAAAGTGTGGACATGAAACAAGACATCCCAGCATTACGTTGCCAGGGTTAACACTGTTGAAAAGGCCTTTTAAAACTAACGTTAGTCTAAACTGATTCCCAGAAGTCTGACTGACCTTTCCGTTCAAGATCAAACCGGCTGATAGTAAGGCGCGGATTGTGTGTTAGAGTATTGTGAAGCAGGGCACAAGAACAGAACAGTCCGCAGAGACTTGGCACAATGAAAAACTTTGGAGGTCAAACTGAAGGATGTGTTCGGCATCTTGCCAGCATGCTCGGCGAGAGCACGGTTCTCGCATGCTGATTGGCTGCCGGCGAATGCAGGGCGGTATATATATGCTCAAATTACATTCTTTGTTCCTTTCGTGCCTTTACATTTGCGAGGTAAGAAGCTCAGCGATGACAGCCTGGAAATGTACATGTTTTTCGGTTTACTATACAAATTTAATAGAAGTATGAACTTTGGGGCGCCTTATATTAGGTATAGTTCATTAAAGTTTGTTTACCTGCCATTATAATTTGATGTTTTAAGGTTCATGGAAATACTTTTGAAATAGCACTGATGCAAAAAGCATATGTTTGATGTTTTTTTACTTGAAATGTTAATCCGAAAACAGCACAAGCTTTTATATTTAGATGTCCAGTATCTTCCAACCTGTATGACTTGCTTCTGAGGAACAAAGAAGGAGATGTTAAACAATGTTAGTTACCTTTCACTTACATTATATAGGAAAAAAATATGCAATTGCAGTGGAAGCGAATGGTGACTGAGGCTGTAGTGTAATGCTTGACATTTCTTTTGTTCTACAGAAGAAAGTAAGTCATACAGGTTTGGAAGGACATGACAGTGAGTAAATGATGACCGTGCATATTTTTGGCTGAACTATTCTTTCATTTGTGTTCATTTGGTTATAATGTGTAAGGCTCTTATAATATGTGCCTGTGTCCCCTCTTGTTTTTCCAGGTAACTGAGTATGCCAGTCATCAGAGCCATTAGTAACGTAGCAAAGCAGGCCCTGTTGGCTCCTGCGTGTGGATGTCAGCCTCTGACGGTGACCATACGCAACATCAGCTTCTCCCCGCGTCAGGTCACCTCTGGATCTGATGCCAGCTTTCATTCTGTGTCCTTCTCTGAAACGGACCACCCCAAAGTTCTCATCACAGGTATGAAAAACGCCAGGTACTTGGGACGTTGGCATTTTTTAAATTTATTTAACTTTTGTAATTTGTCACGTTGATCACACTGGTTTTGGCACATTTTTGAGAAGGGTGGATCCTGACTCCCCTACTGTTTTTTTTTTGTATGATATTTGATCATTCATTTTTTATCTCTCTGTCAGGTGGCCTCGGGCAACTAGGGGTTGGGCTTGCTAAACTGTTAAGGTATGCACATTGTAGTACATATATAAATGTGTTTAGTTTTTGCATAGTAGATGCATTTACAAATGTAATGTTTTAATATGAAGTTTTACATAAAGACGTATATTACATAATAAAGGTATACCTCCTGTTTCATAGGAATCGATTTGGAAAAAACAATGTGATCCTCTCAGATATCAGGAAACCACCAAGCAACGTCTTTCACAGTGGTATGTCTTCTGTTCATCTCAAATGAATTCGTAATAAATAATTTTATGAGAGAAATAATTGGGGTTGCACTTGATTAATGGGTCTGTTATGTTATAATTACATATCCATTTCAACCAGATGTTTGCCAGATGTAATTTGGAGAGTCATTTGTTAGGGCTAATTTATAATTTCCACATGTTAAGGTAATTTAGATGAGTAAAGAAGTGCTAATTATCTTTATTATGGTGGCTAATGGCCTGTTTTGTAAAATGTCTTATAATTAGCTTAGATAATTGATTTAACATTTGTTTGCATGTCTAAAACGGGTGAATGTGCAGTTTTAGCATTTATTTAAATAGTTTAATTAATTTTTAGAGATTAAGGATTTCAAGATTTTTATCCTCATTTCAACATTTAATATTTAGAAATATGTTCAAGGTATAGAGCTAGACTGATCACACCAGTACTGACATGTCGATTATATTTTTTTCACACAGGCCCCTTTATCTACTCTGACATTCTGGACTACAAGAACTTGCGGGAGATTGTAGTAAATAACAGGATCACCTGGTTAGTGCATTACAGTGCTCTTCTAAGTGCTGTTGGGGAAGCTAATGTGGCACTGGCACGAGCAGTCAACATCACCGGTAAAAACTTTAATGCAATTTGTTTATTTGCAATTTTTAAAATGCAATTTGTTTATTTGTCTACTGTTTGCCTCTTTTAATTTTCAATTACTATTTTCAACTAGATCTTTCCATAAAAATAGCCTTTGATAAAATTAGCTTTTGATTTTGATATAATACTAAATATAAATGAATAATAAATTCATTCTAAATCTGTTTTTTTTCTGTAGGACTACACAACATCCTAGACATTGCAGCAGAACATGGGCTTCGGCTCTTTGTGCCCAGTACAATTGGTGCCTTTGGACCAACTTCACCTCGAAACCCCACTCCTGACCTCTGTGTGCAGAGACCACGTACTATATATGGCGTCTCTAAAGTCCATGCAGAGCTCATGGGGGAGGTAAGACACCAGTCACCCTTATTTTAGTATTTCACCTATTTTCTGTGCCGTATGTGACTCGGAATATTAATCTTTACCCACAATCCTTTTCTGCAGTACTACCACCATCGATATGGCCTTGACTTCCGCTGTCTTCGGTACCCTGGCATCATCTCTGCAGACTCGCAGCCTGGCGGTGGCACGACAGGTACGGTGCACTCTGCGCCATCTGTGTTTTTTGGCACATGAGCTTGCTCACGTACGTAAGTGAGGTTATGCAACTAGCACTTGCTCAGAAATGGGTGTTGTTCGCTTTGAGTATTTTTAGATAAACTGATAGCCTGCACCAATGCCAGCCAGCCATATGAACCACACCTCCTACTGCCTGAAGTCACATGTGAAAACTTGAAAAGTACTTCGACAGCTGTTACTGTCATACTGTTGCATATGTGAGACTGCTGACCAAAAAACAGCAATGAGGCATGAAAGTCTGTCTCTATTGGCTTTTCCAGACTACGCCGTGCAGATATTCCACGACGCCGTCAAGACCGGCAAGTTTGAGTGCAACTTAAAGCCAGACACACGGCTGCCCATGATGTACATTGATGACTGTTTGCGGGCCACGCTGGAGGTGATGGAGACGCCGGTGGAATCGCTCAGTATGCGCACCTACAACATAAATGCCATGAGCTTCGCTCCAGAGGAACTTGCAAATGAGGTCCAGAAACAGCTGCCTGATCTTCAGGTCACATATGAGATTGACTCTGTACGACAGGCTATAGGTATGATCCAAAACATCTGCACTTTCCTCAAACATTTTGGTACAAATAAATGGTGCAAATGGTGCAAAAACACTTGTTTTTCGTCTATATAGCTGACAGTTGGCCCATGAACTTTGATGACAGCAACGCCCGCAATGACTGGGGCTGGAAGCACGACTATGATCTGCCAGAGTTGGTCCAGACGATGCTCAACTTCATCGGTTCAGACTCCCGCATCGCCCAGGCCAACTGAGTCTGCTCATGAACACTGAAAATATGTATATTTCATAAAGATTTATAGTGATGCAGAAGAGAGATCCGTGGTCTGTAAATAGTCGTATTCCTTTTCTCTTTTGTGTCCTCAGTATATTCCTTTTTGACTTGCTCAGACTGTCTGTATAATTGTAGATTATACAAAGAGGTCGGGTCTCTTTTCAAGTCAGGGTGGAAAACCGTCAGAGATACACAGGTATTTTGAAAGCTAAATGAAGAGGAATGAGTTTAAACCTGACGTGATACTCTTGTGCTTTGCATTTAGTGAAAAAGGATCACTATGTCTCCAGGAAAAATAAACCAAACAAACATGAAAGTTCAGTACTGAATGTGGTGGATCCTAAAATGTAGCTTCCTCAAATTCTACTCTCTTTCTGAATTTCTATATTTTTCCTTTTATTTAAGAGAAATAATTTTACTGTACCTTTGTAGAAGAACGTAATATATGAGGGAAAAGGCTGATGGCCGAGTTCAGACTAATAGGAATAAAAGTTAGGAATTGTTACAGCAACAGCAGCTTCAACCCATTCTAAAATAAACAGACAAGAGTCTGGTTTAAACAGGGTGGGACTCAGATGTAGGTCCTCAGGGAAGTGAGGGTCGTTATGATAAATGACGTTATCATATCCCTCTTGGTTGCTTTTCCTCTCTTGTGCACTATTTATATAGACGGCTTACAAATTAAATGCAAGATTTGATCTTGCTTCACATTTTTGCTGTAAACTTTAGTAAGGTCACTTTTTGTTAAATGCAATTTCTGTCATTGCATTTGCCCATGAATGTTTTCCCACAGGGAATATATTATCCCATATGTAGGGGAGAGTGGGAAACAGATTTAAATTATTTTTAGTTAAGCTTTGCATGCACATCTTTTTGTTCCTTTGATCACAAAACTTGTCAATAAAGCTTTTATATCTTTAACATTTTGCATTGTCTTTCATTTGAAATGTAATGAATTAGTTATTTGAGTTCGGTAGACTTTTTGTAAGTGACATTAACCCTTATGTGCTGTTCATTTGGGGCATACACTCCAGCTGCTTGGGGTCTCCAGAGACCCCAGACAACAAAATGTGATGATAATGCTTTTTTTTTTTTAAACAAATGCAATTTTACTCAGTTTATTAAAGTTTTTACTCTACATTTGTGCAGTTTTGAGAGTATTTAATGGAATTTTTTAAATTTATATAAATAAAAAATATTTTTAAATAGTTTTTTTTAAACGTTTTACACTGAACAAAATTATAAACGCAACACTTTTGTTTTTGCCATCTCGGCAAAGGAGAAGTGCTCACTAACACAGATTTAGACAGATTTGTGAACAATATTTGAGAGAAATAGGCCTTTTGTGTACATAGAAAAAGTCTTAGATCTTTGAGTTCAGCTCATGAAAAATGGGGGCAAAAACAAAAGTGTTGCGTTTATAATTTTGTTCAGTGTATGTAAAATACACTTTATAAAAGGCCCACATTCCTCATTTTTATTCATGGGGATAACATGGCCATTGTGCCATAGCATAATGGGAAATTGTTTCCATCTACTTGAAAACAAACACTTTTAAAATTAGAAAAACATGACATTTCAACTACAGTCACCAGATGGCTCTAGAGCATTACTCAATGGCCCATTTGCCATTTCCACATAGGTGTAGATCTTTTCACAAGTTTTTTATTTAGATTTATGTTAAGAGATTATAAAATCATTATTGTAATAATAAAAAATTGACTCTTTGTCAAAGTTTAGCAGTTTTTTGTACTGAAGTATCATTTATTTTTATTTTTTTGCAATTATGATACATGATTACAGTCAAATTGTATGTGGTGTCATATGTGTGTATATGTATTTGCGTGTTTGCATTTATTGTCCATTGTGGGTATGCTGTGGTGTCCATTTATCATTTCTGCGCATGTTCTTCATTGTAGCTGATTTTTATTTGACAAATTATGTAAGAGAGATCCACTCATGTCATGCCACTTTTTCATGTCTTATGAGTGGGTTTTATGAGCATTGGGGGGGGTTGTGTGGGTTTTTCCTCCACCGTGGATGTGCTGTGGTGTCACCCCTTCAGTTTTTGTGTGTTGTCTGCATTGTAACTGACATTTTTGACAAATTATGTAACAAAAAAAAGCACCTAAGGGTTAAAAAAAATAACTGAGGGTAGAAATGTCATTGTATTTTTTAAATGTATTTATTTATTTTTCATTTTCTTGGTGTTTATCTGCACTTGTTAAATATTACCCAATTGACTATAGTGCCACCAGTCATTAAAGTGTTTAATTAATTAAAATTTTTATGGGAAATATGATCAGTGTTTTAATGGCAGTCTCTTTTGAGGCTATGTTGACTGCACATGAGCTATGCATTAAAGCACGTCCACATTGTACTCGTCTTGTCACTTCTGATCAAGGTTATTAGTGCATAACGCCTTGACTTAAGACTATAATCTTCCTAAGTTATCGCTGAATAATTTCTGAGTCATTTTCATGTTTTGATTGGAGTCGTGCCACATAAACATTTCAGGGGCATTCAAGTCACCTTTTTATTTAGATTGTAAATGTACGCTTTGAAAGCAGGTTATATAATACCTGTTTGTACAGTATATACACTGACAAAAGATCTGCCATTCTTTCAGAAAGTAGGGCAGTAATATGGGCGGCACTTATCTGATAAATTGGTTAAGTACTTGGCAACACAGACTAACTGTAGGTTGTATTATTCCGAAAGAGACACTTACCTTACTAATTAAATAATTAGGTTTATTAAACACTCCCATATGCCTTTTTGAAGTTTGTGGTTTTTGTCATAAGATCCTTTGAAGTTTTCCTTTGTCTGTAGCTCGAACACTGCAAAAGTGAAAAAGAGAGATTACATAGTGTGTTTTTTTTGGTGGGTGCTTGGCAAAGGAGCCTCTTTGCCACCTGTAATTTGAGAGTTATGCACCAGATGAGTTTCAGTTGAGGACAATTTTATCTGCCAGCAGTTCTTCCACATGAAATTCTACCTCATGTAAAGAATGGTCACGTCATCTATGAACACGTATAGTGTTGTTTGTCTGCACTGTTGCTCAATGAGACAGGTTTACAGTTGAAGTGATTCATTTTCTATTTTCTCTTCCTTCTATATCTGTTATACTTGTCATAAATCCTTTGTTTAATAACACTGTTGCAAAATCACTGGTGTTGTTTGTAGTTTCATCATTTCATAACATTCCATCATTTCATAATTCCATCATCTCATAACGTGTTTGTAGAATGTAGAGGCTGTCGCACATCACATTGTCTGGAATCTCCATTGGTATGAGGAATGAACCTCTACAAACACAGACCTCTACTTGACCACAAAAGACAACACCAAAAGCCCAGTCAATGGAAAAATTTACAGTTGGTACATTTAAGAAGATATTTACAACTGGTAAAGCTGCTTTTTAGGTATTATCTAATGTACAGTAGTCAGATAATCTGTATAAAATAAATAAATAAATTAAATAAATGATTTGTCAATTTTATAATAATAATAATAATAAGAAATATTTCAGGTTTCATTCAAGCAATATAAAAATGATTTGAGTGGTTTTGACAGAAATACACATTAAATAAACATCAAAATTAAATAGACAACATTTATAAAAAAAATAATGTTTAAAAATATATCAAAGAATTAACAAGGTTGCAAATGCAGCCTAAATTAAGCTATAAAACTGAATGGGGTTATATAAATGTTGGCACATATTTGGATGGCTAAGCTTGACTAATTTGTGTTTAAAGCTGACAAAGTTGTGTAAAATTTGTTTAAGATTACATTTACATTTTATATTTTTGATCAATTTAAAACAAGCTACTTTTCATGTTAGGTTACTTTTATTCAATAAATATTATTACATTTCTTTGGTTTTATTCTAGTAATATAGAGAAACACAACCAATTATGTGTCAGTTCTGGGATAAGTGATTAGCTCTTAAAGAAATTAGATGTTAGACATTTTTTCCCCCAGACACTTTTGTGAGCATGGGTTTGTGCTGTAAAACTTTAAACTTTCCCAGCTTCCCAACATCTACCCCTATAAGAAGAGCAAGAGCGCAATGTTTATCATGATCTATAAAAATGTCACACAAATATTACATAACACATTTGCATGCCCACTCATTTGACAGCATAACCTCCTCCCACTCGTTCTTCTCAGGTGATACTCTTGTCCTAATTCAAGAAACCCTGTTGAGTTTCCCCGAACTGAGCAATGAAGTTCAAATGTCTGATGAAGGCTGAGTGCCTTCTTACTTCTGTACTTCCTGTTAAGGTTTGTCATGTTGTTTAAGCATTCATTGATCATTACATGAACACACCTCTCCACGTACACACCTCTCCACCAATACCAGAAGCAGGAGTGTGTCAATATGCTGTGTGAATATTGAATATCAGAGCTGGCAGTTTGTCTGTCTGAGTGAAGGTCATATAAACAAGCCCGGTCAGTTCCTTTAAGAGGGAAGTGCCAAAAAATACTGTGTCTCATGGTAACCTGTTGCGAAAAAACATAGCAATCATCCTCAGCAACCATATAAGGACATCCATACTATTATGGTCTTTTTGAATGAAAAAATAAAGATATAAATAACTCAAACACACCTTTTCCAGACACTTTCCATTAATCTTTAAAATAAAGTTATTGGCATTGAAGGTTTACATGAAGAAACCCTAACAACATCCATTGAAACTTTATATTGCAAAAAGGTTCTTTGGACCCTGCTTCCATTGAAATTGTCATCACATGATGTTTTGTTTAAACCAATAAAATTTTATGTTTTCATAATATGAGCAATGCCTTGTCACTGATTGGTCCCTGATCAACCAATCACAATGAAGATATGACTCCTAACTTAATCTGATTGAGCTACAGGCATCACAAAAGAGAGACATGACTAACCAACTAGACAAGAAGAGGAGGAAGTCCTCATTTTACCTTTTATATGCAGATTTATGTTTATGGTAGCCTCATCAGCTTGCACCTATTATACAATTAAGACTACCAAATGATAAAATTCAAAGTTATTTTGAAGATCTTTCAGAGTTGCAGAACACAGGATTAAAAAAAAAAATGTAATGTCCATCGCAATGGACATCAGGTCTTGTAAGATATCAGCAGCACCTCATGAATTAGTTGTATAACAGGTTGAGAAATTTGTGGAGGCATTTCAAAGCTAAATACAGAGCTACAAATTCGAATGTTAATGTTTTATGAAAATTGATGTTAATTAATGAAATTAATATTAGTATGATTTCATTTATGTCATCAAAGTGACCATAGCATGTCAATCAAGTTTTCATTGGTTTTAGTGAGAAACAGCCATAGTGGATGTGAGATCAGTGAATACACAGCAACACACACACTCACACCCCCTCCACACACACTGATGCATTGATGCTATAATGCACACAATCATGTATTCATCAAAACAATCAGCAAGTACACATAAACCCATTCACGTACAGAAAAAGACATTTATACATATACTCAGATTCACCCACTTCAACCAACAAAAAAGATCAAACAGGCTTTTTTGAGACTTCATATCATCTTACCCCCCCCCCACATATTTACTGCATTGTTCATTCTTATAGTATGTGTTCTTTTCAAAATCTTAAACACTAGTTCAACTATAGTGCACAAGCTCTACTTATTATGTATGGTTAAAATATGGGGATTTTTATTTTTCTTCAGTCCTGGTGTCCATTATAGTGGACATGAAAAAATCTAATAAATAATATTGGAGAAGAGCAAATATCAAGTGGATGACTTTTTTTTTTTTGTTCAGTGAAAAAAATTCAGGTCTGAAGGGGTTAAAAAGGTCTTCACACTTGAAAAAAAAAAGTTCTCTTAAGAACTGTTCACTGAAAGCTTCTTTGGGGAACCAAAAAAAAAAAAAAAAGAGTTCAAATAAAGTGTTGCTAAACTGTGTAATACAAAGTTTAAAAACCTGATTTGAGTGATTTTGACAGCAATACACATTAATATGAACATCAAAATAAAATAAAATAAAAGAATGCTAGAATAAATAAAAATGAAAATAAATAAATAAATAATGCTAGAATAAGTAACAATGTGGCAAATTTAGCCTAAATTAAGCTGTAAAGCTGAAGGGGCTATGGTTTAGGAACAAATAAAATTGAAAAAAAAAAATTTTTTATAAGTTATACTTTATATAAGTATATATATATATTGTATATGTACAAATTTTGATAAGTGAAATTAGCTATTTTAGCAAACATTTTTTATAATAAAAAACTGACATTTGATGTGTTTAAAATATACTTTTCATGATAGTTTAATAGCATATTAGATAATATTTGATCTAATACACTGTAATTATTTATATAAAACATCAAATTATTTTTGAAGTTTTAAATAAAACAAGGATTATTGGAGCATGTTTTACAGGAAAATATTATTTCAGTCTTTCTACTTCAAAATTTAATTCAATGTGTTACTTGCCTTTCCTTTGTAATTAATTGTGAAATTTACTAGCAATTTTTGAGAATTGTTTCAAATAAAAAAAGTTCAGTGAAGTTATCACAGAATAAAAAAAACATGGGATCTGTGTCTCTAATGCTTTTTTTTTAAAGCCATGGGACATCAAAGTATATTGTATTTAGTGCCTTCAGTATTATCAGATAAATACCATCAAAACCATGAACAAAATGATATACAGTACATGCTTCAGCACATCCCTTTCTTGCCAGCTGAGTGATTACTAATGGCAATTCAATCTGTGACTTTTTCACCTCTGCGGTTGTGCAGCACAGCAAGGTCAATGACCAGTGAGATGGGAATTCAATAAGACATCAGCAGCAGTATACTGTATATCACCACAGACAGCAGATGAACTCTTCAACCTCTAGCTAAAGATCAGCCTTCACCTCAGTAATGACGTGCTTCCCATTGCAGTGAAATTATGCGTTGTCCAAATTGGGATCATGAAATTTCAGATTTTTCCCCCCTTTAATTTACTTTTAGAACAAGACAAAACAGGACATACAGAAAAGCAGTGCAAAATAGAAAACATTGCTGTAAATGTAAAGCAAGTCTGAACAAACAAATTAAGCCAAAACAAAAGCACAAACAATGAAGTTAAATTTACATGTAATTATGTGAAGTGTTGGTGTAAGATTACTATGTATACTGTATGTGTTGTACACCTCTATATCTTGTATATTAAGTAGATTATTCGAGACAGACAGAAAGAGAGAAGGAAGAAAAAAAGGGGGGAAAGTGGGAGAGAGAAGAAGAAGGAACAAAACGTATAAAATAAATAATAGATAAAGAGAGGAAATGAAGAAATAAAGAAAATAATATTGAGAAAAAAGTAAAATAATAACGATAACGAATAACTGGGGTGGGAGGAGGTGGGGGGAAAATTTAATTAATTTATTTCATTTTTTTTAAAAATCCAGCAAATGAAAATAACCAAATAATAATTGGAATAATAAAAATAATGTGGGAAAGAGAAGAAAGAGAGTGAGAAAAAAATTGTTGAACAAATAAAATAAAGATGAGTAAATAGATAAAAGTAGTAATAATAAAGAGATAGAAATTAATTTATAGATTATAATTTTGTAGCTACATTTGCTGGGTGGAATATTTATCTAAAACAACAACAACAACAACAACAACAACAGTATAATAGAATATAAACATTATCTTGCTTGGAAAATCTAATAATAATAATAATAATAATAAGAGTAATAACAGTTAAATCAATGACAGTTATCTACATGTTTATATCCATAAACTAATGTAGAAATAATATCATTACGTGCATATATATATATATATATATATAAAAACATAATATGCATATCATATACATATAAATTCATATTTCCATTTCCCTCATTCCCCATACAATATCTTATAATTCTATGAAATTCACATTTAAAGAGTTTGACCTTTGACAGGATATAGATTTACTTACTAAATCCAACTATATTTCAGTCTGTCGATAAAAATAAACCATTTTCCTTTTAATTCAAAATATTTCTCTGAATAACCAGTAAACTCTGACAGCATAATAATGGAGTATGGATTACATGAAATAAATCATCCATCTATAGCTTATTTATTCAGCTCATTGCCAGAAAAGAAGTCTGAAGTCATTCTTGTGTAAGTTGACACTATTATTTTTTTAATTTTTTTTTCAACCCCTGACCTTTTCCTCACACCTCACTGTGTTCATGGTCAAAGAATTATCAGGTAATTATTGTAGGAAGTTTGGGTCTAAAACTTAAATACACCCAATAATTACAGCACAATAAAACTGGAAGTAATTATAGTCTCATGACTTTATGATATTTATAGCTGATTATATTTTTTTCTCTGCAATTTAGACGTGTATTAAAAATACAGCTGTGTAAAGCACAAATAATTGGAGTCTTGCTTATATGAAACAGCAGTTGTATGCTTTTCATGCAACAAAAAGAAAAGTGTAAATGAAGGTACGAGCCAATACTATATGTCCAAGTGAAAAAGAAGTACACTTTAGCATACTTTTAATGTGAATGTAATGTTTTCAGACACTTAATTGCATGTTATTTACAATTAAATGAAAATGTATTATAATTTATATCAAATGCAATTATGTGAACTTTAGAGTTATTTTTTAACACAATGAGGTAGGACTTAAGTACCTTTAAGTATCTTTGTATGTAATTTCATAATTACTTTTATTGAAATATGGTTAAAGTGCTGAATGTACTGACAAGCATTTATGGTCTTCTAAAATATGTTATTTCTTTTAAAGTTAAGTATTTAAATATATTTGTAATGATGAAGATACAATTTAGTACATGTATTATGCATGGCAAAAGATAAAAACATGACAATGATTTAAACATTATTACATTGACATTTTTACAAAGAACACAAAAGAAGATATTTTGAAGATGTGGTCCCCATTGACTTCCATAGTATTTTTTTTTCCTTACTATGGAAGTCAGTGGCTACCATCAAATGTTTGGTTACCCACATTCTTCAATATATATATATATATATATTCAGCTCATATATATATATATATATTTTTTGGTGTGTGTGTGTGTGTAACAGAAGAAAGACACTCATACAGGTTTGGAACAACATGAAGGTAAAGTAAATGATATAAAAAGTACATTACAAGTACATGTTTAATAAAATTAAGCACACATATTTTTCATAAGGGTATCTTTGCAACATTGCACACAAATCTGATTCGGTTTTCAAATCTGATCTTTGGGACTGACTGTCCATAGTGTAATTTTATAAGTGATGAAATCTGATCCATTCAGACAGTGTCCTCAATATCTTGGTTGCTATAGTAATCACTTCAGAGTCAGCACACTGCTAAGAGACCCAACAGTCATCGTGGAAGTGCTCAGAAAAACACTTTCCCACATGATTCAGAATAAACTAATTTTACTTGGAAACTGTACATATAGACCACATTAACACAGGGCAGGTACAGGCTATATGGAGAGTTTAATTTAGGTATTTACTTAATCTTAATCTTAATCTTAATCTTAATCTTTGGTATTAATGTAGTCTCAATTACTTCAAAACCACTATGTCAATTAAGCAAGGCCTTACTAAATTATAATGTGCAATGAAAACCAGTTTGTTTTAGAGCTAATAAATAAACTGAATTACATTAAATAAATAAAAACAAAGTCTCTAAAAGCTAATAAGTATTTATTTAATTAAATTAAAAATTATTCGAAATAGTTAACCCACTTACGCCATCTACTGTTACAAAATATACAGTACTAGTGCATACGTTTACTTGTATTGATGGTGTAAATCAGGGGTGCCCAACCTCGGTCCTGGAGGGCCGGTGTCCTGCAGAGTTTAGCTCCAACCCCAATTAAACACACCTGAACCAGCTAATCAAGCTCTTACTAGGCATACTAGAAACTTGAAGGCAGGTGTGTTGAGGCAAGTTGGAGCTAAACTCTGCAGGACACCGGCCCTCCAGGACCGAGTTTGGGCACCCCTGGTGTAAATAATCTAAATTCGTGTTTGATATAGTTTTTTTTATGGGTTTTAAATAAATTTCATATTTCATAATAATGCTGTGATGTTTTAGACGACAGACATGAATACATTCATGTATGCAATTCATTTATTTTAATCAGGCACAAATTGGACAACCTCCCTGTTCCTCCATGTGTTCAAGGACCTCTAAAGATGTCCATGCTTGCCGAACGTGAGTTTACAATTTGGAATGTATTTTAGGATAGTTTTTTTACGTTTTAAAATATTAGTTGCCAATTTTTGTAAGATTGTATTAGGAATGTGTATTTGATTGATGGTATATTGGTATATTAAAGTTGTTATTGCATTCCTCCACGTTGTTTAGCATGTTTGCCAGCAGGCTAGCAATCGTGGCTCTTTATATCATATGATACTGTTCCGCATAGACACAATACACTTGTGACATTTCTAGCGTAATATTTTCTGATACAAACGTAACATGAAAGTGGATGTTTTATTATTGCAGTGGTTTAATATGTAGAGTTTGTAACATGCTTCTTATCATTTTGATATTTCATTAGCTCGTCGTAAACAGAAGTGGTCAGTGGACCCCAGAAACAGCGCATGGAGCAACGATGAGTCCAAATTGGGACAGAAAATGCTGGAACGCATGGGTTGGTCCAAAGGAAAGGTAACAGGCTTAACATATTATAAAACAAAATGCGTCAAATTTCTGTAGTGAATATAAATTTTTAGCTCAAAATTAAAAGGCGTTCGAATACTGCAAGAATTGTGGTCCATTTGACAGATGCCACTTTCCATGACAGCTGCCACATCAGCATAAAAATGAAACATTCTGTTATGAATTATTGAAGAATGATGTTTTAAATACTGCCAAGATAACATTATCTAGCTGGCTGGCACAGATGAGGAGTTGATTGGAAGTTGTTTAAATTGCAGTAGTATTTGTGATAGTCTTAACAGTACCAAACGAATTAGTAATAAATAAATAAATAAACAAACGTATTTGTTTGTTTGTGATAGGGCCAGTGAAAGTGTTGTGGGCTGGCTAATAAAAAAACTTTATTTGTTAGGCCTTAGGTCTGTCTGTCTATTTATTTATTTAAGCACTTTTTCCTGATGGCCTCACATTTTACATTTCAGAATGGAATGAGAATAAAATCAGTTGAAATCAGTTTTCCTCTTGTTTCACTTGAAAGGTAAAAATCAGTGAACTGTAATAAAAGAAATCTCCACTTCTTGCTTGTGTGGAAAGGTAATTGTTCTTCTAATAATGTCATAATTTGTGTGAGTTTGTGTTTTTCTTTGTTTTTTTGTGTGGCAGGGTCTTGGCAAGAGTGAACAGGGGTCTACAGAACACATCAAGGTTAAAGTCAAGAACAACAGCCTGGGTCTGGGCACTACTGCAAGCAACGAGGTGAAGAATCATTCCTGTTTTCTTGGTTTTGAGTTGCTGTGTTCTGTTTTGTTATTTTTTTGGTCACATCAATCTTTTATTTTTTTATTAGGACAACTGGATTGCCCACCAGGATGATTTTAATCAACTCCTTGCTGAGCTTAACAGCTGCCATGCACAGAACAACTCTGATAGTAAGCTGAATTTTAAACATGGTGTGCAAAGCACCATTTGTGTAAAAAAAAAAAAAAATCAATTTAATTACCAGTGAGAGCAGAACAATTGAACTTTGGGATGTTTGTCATTGCAGCTTTGAAACATTTTATTTCTCCCTAATGTTCACTAGGTGGTGCTATTGTGATGTTAAAATAACATGAAACGTGCTGTGATCATTGTCATGTTGAGAACAATCTGGTTTTCATTTCTCTTAAGCATTAGGTGTGTGTCAGTCTTATGTTTAAAATCTTATGTGTGATGATACATTTTTTTTGTTAGCACATTTTATTTTTTAATTTCTTCTGTTTTTGTATATTTTCAGACCCCACACAGGAACAGGGTTTTAGTTTGGAAGAAAAGTCAAAGACATCCAAGAAAAGGGTCCACTACATGAAATTCACTAAGGGTGAGTCATTCAGTGTCATGGTTTCTTGCAAATTAGGCATTATGCTACAGGACTTTATTTTGAGAAAACTTTGCTGTGAAATAGTGGTTCTCAACCTTTTTGACTGCAAGACCCCTCATTGTCCACAACAATATTCATACAATAGGTCTCATGAGTTTTTCTAGTTTTCATAGACGCAAACTCCTCACCTTTCGGTGAAAATTCACCTTTTTTAGATCAAAATAGGTCACTTACGAGATTCGTGTAGATCCGCTGAGAAAATGTCTTTTGGGGGGGGGGTTCCAGTAGTACCAACACGATTCTGTACCCGCTCGAAGTCACTTGCTTTCAAACGGTCTTGTGTGTTTTTGTGTGCGCGCTCTGGTTTCGAATTACAAAGCCAAAAGTTTTTATTTACAACGTGTCTTGCAGTGTTGAGTTTTGTAGCCAATCACAGGCATCTCTGTTGAAAGCAGTGGCCAATCAGAGGTGTTTACTTTAGGTTAGTCAGAATCCGCTCTGATCTAATTTTTGTTTTAGCAAGTTTGCGTAGTTCTACACGTTCACAGATCTATTATAACAAGACATAAAGAAAGCTTACATGATGTAAGTAAGATATTCATTGTATAGTTAGTTATTGATTATATCAGGAGTTTCCGCGTGAGTAAGCTCGGTCAGTTACGCTATAAGGGAAGCGCCCTTTGCTCGGTTTTTACTTCATTCACAGTTTGAAGAAAAGTGTAAGAGGACCAAATGTATACTGTTTCAGGAATGACCAACGCGAGTGTAAAAAAAATTACGCGAGTGAATCTGCAAAATTTATCTGCAATTGACGGTGATACCTGTAGCAATGACGGA
>NW_015546234.1:1634101-1634693 GCF_001515605.1 Sinocyclocheilus anshuiensis | reverse complement strand
CAAAACTACAGCAGCAACAAGTCTGTGTTGCCTTTAGCAGCTTCTACAGGTAAAGATAACTTAAAGCACTCTTTTTGATGTGTCCTTTTTTAGGCAGTGTTTGAAAAATGTAGTTTTTAAATTAAATCTAAAAACATACCAAAATATTTAATGCATTATTTAATTATTATACCATTAATAATTAACTTAATTTGTAGTTAACTAGTTAAGTATTTAAATAATTAACCCTACTAGGCTGTTTATTTATTTATTTCTAAATGACATGAGACTTTGTGACTTCCTGCACTTGCTATAATTCATAGTCATTTTGTAATAAATCCAAAAGCAAGATGTGAGAAAACCTAGGGAGTTGAAATGGCAACTGAGCTAATGAGTGATCCTCTGCTGCCATCTACTGGATATAATGGTCATTTCATGTCATTTTCATCTCAAGTCTTTGTTTTCCACCAGGAGACAATTTTTTTCCCTGTCTTCTTCATGAATGAAAGTGAACATTTAAAGTGAATTTTGGCAGAGTTAGAAAATAATAAAGGTGTTAGATTTTAAATTATTATAATTGTTAAAAAAATGTAGGGTTTTATTTTGGGGGGGG